>NW_006400116.1:1574764-1614675 GCF_000299155.1 Elephantulus edwardii
TATAGGAAAAAAAAAAGTAATTGAAAAGAACTTGGCTTGGATGAGGTGCATCTTAATCTTTAAACTGTATCTTTGGTCTTTAGGACTTTGAAGAAGTCCTTGACAACATGTAAGACTAATGCAACATGTCTTTAGGATATATGTAAATTGTGATTTTAATGAAAGTTTACAGAAAGGTTGGGTTTTCATTCATTCATTCACATTACACACTCTCCTTCCTCCCTCTCATTTCTGCCTCCCATAGAAGACTTTGTAACACACTCTTTGTTTTAGATTGTTGTCAAATGTGTAATGCCCAATCATACATCTCTTTCAGATAGTCTTTCACCTCATCTGTTCCAATGCAATGTTTATTATCTATCCACTCTTTTCCTAGTCTCCTTCTAACCCCCCAAATCAGTTCTATTTTATAATACTAGTGTTGTATAGAATTTGTCCTTTAGTAATTGAGATATTTCACTCAGCATAATGTCTTCCAGAACAATCTCATCGATTTCACATGTAAGCAAGATTCTACTGAAGATGATCCAAAAATGACTACCAGAAGTCCAGGCCGGGTTTAGAAGGGGTCGTGGTACTAGGGATATTGTAGCTGATGTTAGATGGATCTTATCTGAAAGCAGGGAATACCAGAGGAATGTATTTCTGTGTTTCATTGACGATGCAAAGGCGTTTGACTGTGTGGATCATAACAAACTGTGGCTGACTCTGAGAAGAATGGGAATCCCAGAATACTTGATCGTTCTAATGTGAAAGCTATACTTGGACCAGGAGGCAGTTGCCAGAACAGAGCAAGGAAACACTGCATGATTCAAAATTCGGAAGGGCGTATGCCAAGGATGCATCCTATCTCCATACCTTTTCAACCTGTATGCAGAAGAGATTATCCAGGAGGCTGGGCTCTATGAGGAGAAATGTGGGGTCAAGATTGGTGGACGATCTATCAACAATCTGTGTTATGCAGATGACACAACCCTGCTTGCTGAAACTGAAGAGGACCTGAAGCACCTGCTGCAGAGGGTCAAGGACTGCAGCCTCCAATATGGATTGAGGCTCAATGTCAAGAAGACAAAGATTCTCACCACTGGACCAATTGGCAGCATCAGGATGGATGGTGAAGAGATTGAGATTGTTCACAGCTTTAGTTTGCTTGGCTCCACAGTCAACACTCTTGGCACCAGTAGCCAGGAAATGAAAAGACGTATTGTGATGGCAAAGTCTGCTGTTAGGGACCTCTCCAAAGTACTGAAGAAAAATGGTGTCTCTCTGAAGACTAAGGTGCGTCTGATATAGGCCATGGTCTTCGCAATCACTTGTTATGCATCAGAGAGTTGGACAATGACCAAGGAGGATAGAAGGAGAATGGATGCCTTTGAGCTGTGGTGCTGGAGAAGAGTATTGAGAGTACCATGGACTGCTAGGAAAACAAACCGATTCATCCTGGAAAGGGTTAAACAGGGTGGCTCCTTGGAGGCAAGGAGTCTGAGGTTTTGTCTAATATACTTTGGACATGTTGTGAGGAGAGACCAGTCTTTGCAGAAGGACATCATGCTTGGGAGGGTGGAGGGACAGCACAGGAGGGGAAGGCCCTCTATGAGGTAGATTGATTCAGTGACTGGGATAATTGGGATGGGAGTGTCAGAGACAATGTGACTGGCACAGGACAGAGCAGAGTTTAGGGCTGTTGTACATAGGATCGCTATGAGTTGCAAGTGACTCGAAGGTACATAGCAACAACAACAACAATGTCTTCCAGGTTCAATGCAAACCATAACAACTCTAAAAACAGTAGCAAAGTCCACCAGGGCAACAAACAACAAATACTGGTGAGATAATGGGAAGATTACAACTCTTATTCACTGCCATTGAGTATGTAAAAAGGTACAACCACTATGAGAGGTGGTTTGATGCCTTTTCAGAAAGTTGGAATAGAAATATCATTTGACTCTGCTATTGTACTACTGGGAATAGACCCTAAAGAAATCAGAGCCTCAATTCAAACAGATGTACATCCAAGTTTATTACCGCAATATTTACAATTATGAAGAGATGGAAGCAGCTCAAATGTTCATCAACAAATGAATGGATAGAAAAATTTTGCTACAATCACACAATGGTATATTAGACACCACTGAAAAGCAATGAACTTGTAAAACACTACACAACATGAATCTTCAGATTTCTTAACTGCTGCTCCCTAGGCTATTGATTGTGAATCAAGGTAAGGTGAAAGCATTGACAACTTCATTCTTTTCTCCATTTATCAAGTCGTTGCCTATTGTTAAAGTGGTGACAATTTTTTACTTAATAATCTATATTGAAGGAATTAGATTTTTAATTTTTTCAGTAAGTGCTTTTAGTCTCCTTTCTGAAGGCAAGATAGAGTATAATGCAGGTTACTAATGAATGTTCCCTAAACCTGATGTCAAATTGTTCTTCCTATCATCCCACTTTCCAAATGATTTGCTCAGCATACTGATTGAATAGGTATGGAGACATTCTACTACTCTGATGCACACCTTTTCGTATTTTTTACTATGCAGTGTTCCCTTGTTCTGTTCTTTTTGCCTTCTGTATAGGCTTTGCATAAGCATAATTATTTGAGGATCATGCAGGCTAATTAGAAGATAGTACTAACTGAAATAGTATTACCTTCACCACTAGTCTGCCAGTTTGCCATACTGTGGTGGCAAGAGCATTGCTTTGATGTTGTAAATTATGCTTCTAGTTTTTCAAATACCATCAGGTAGCCTGAATGGATAGGTTTCAGTTGAGCTTCTGCACTAAGACTGATCAAGAAGCAAGACTGATCATTCATTTCTAAAATAACAGACTTTTGAAAACTCCATGGACAATGGAAGATTATTGTGGGATATTATGCCGAACGATGAGTCCATCAGGTTAGAAGGCATCAAAATGCATCTGGGAAGTGTTTTGTCCTCAATGGAGAGTTTAGCCTAATGGTGGAGATAGAGTAAAACATCCACCCAATGAAGGACCTTCATTTACTTATGGAACAAGACAAGAAGTGAGGAGAAATAGCTGCAAACATCCATTAATAATTGGAACATAAGATACAGAGAGTATGAATCTAGAGAAATTGGAAGTTATAAAAAATAACATGCAAAGATCAAGTTATCTTTAATGACCATTTAATAACTGAACTTTAATTAATGATCTTCAGTTAGTGAGCTGAGTCAGACTGGTGTTGGCCATTTTGAATCAGACTTTCATATGATCTACTTTACTGTAAGTGAAAAATTAAAGAGGAATGGTGTAACATTCACTGCAAAAATTAACTCATGATCTATTCTGAAGTTCAATGCTGTGAGTGATAGCATACTATCCATATACATACAAGGAAGTCCTTTTAATACAATTGCTATTCAAATATACATGCCAATCATGAAAGCATAAAATGAGAATAATGAGCATTTCAAACAAGTTCTATAGTCTGAAATTTATTGAACACTTGTAATAAAGATGCATTAATAATGATTGGTGACTAGCATGCAAATATTAGAAATGAAGAAAGATTGATAGTTGGAAAATATGGCCTTGGTGACAGCAATGAAGATAGAAACCAAATGACATAATTTTGTGTAGTGAAGAAAATGATCATTTCAAACGTCAAAGAAACCATGCATACAGTATTTGTCCTTATGGGATGGAGTTAGTTCATTTAGCATAATGCTCTCCATTCCCTCCCAAATTAAGTAGTAATTTACAAAATCACTGCTCCTGCAATCTGTATAGTATTACATTGTGTGATTGTACCATAATGTGTACAAGGATTCAAGGCAAGGAGGGAAGTAGAGGGTTGAGGATGAGTGAGAAGGGGAGGAGAGGGCAAGAGCACTTAATCATAGGGTCACACAACTTGATGGGTGGAGGGAAGCTTAGGTACAATAAAGAAGAAAGATGCAGTGTGAAAAACAATGTATATGAACTTTGTAAATAAACCAGTGTAAAAATTTTATTTAAAAAATCATATATAGCAACTATACACATGAGATCCACCTGATTACTACACAGTAAGCATACTGAATACATCTGTGGAAAGAGTCATTGAAGCAGTTAAATATCAACAGTAAACACCAGGCCAGAGACTAACTGGAACAGACTATTAACTACTCATGCTGTTTCTTGTTATGTACCATCGGGTCAGAACAGATCCATAGATGACCCTCGGGCAGGTTTTCAGAGGCTGTTAATTGCGGGGAGAAAATCGCCCATCCTTCTCCCGTGAAGCAGCAGCTGGTGACCTCATATTGCGTGAATTCGGGATTTCAGTATTCCTTTTTGCCACTAAGTCGCCAGAGTTCCCAAGTTCAAAGTGAAAGTGAAGAATATGAAAACAAGTCCACAGAAACAAAATATGATGTTCAGTGTCTCCCAATGTATTTTAAAACCTTCTTAAGAATAGATAGAAAACCAAAGGAGTTAGAAAACCAAAAGGAAAGAACATGTTTGGCATTTCTCAGTTTAAAAGAACTGAAAAAAAGAATTTTAACCTTCAAGTTTCATCACTGAAGGATTCTATGAGGAAAATTTTGAATGACGCAGGAATCTTCAAAAGAAAATGAAATGAATACACAAATCATTGAACCAAAAAGAATTGGTCAACCCTGAACCATTTCAGGAATAGCATATGATCAAAACCTATAGTATTGCAAGCTGAAGTCCAAGCCACACTGAAGCCATTAGGGGAACAAAGCAAGGCCCCAGAAATTGATAGAGAGCCAATTGAGGTGTTTCAGGCAACAGATGCAATCCTGGACACACTAACCAGTTTATTCCATCAAATAGGATACCATCAACTGACTGGAAGAGATCCGTTTTTGTTCCCATTCCATAAAAAGGTGACCCAACAAAATGTTCAATATTATTAGAAATTATTGAACAAAATCATTAATATAAAAAAGTAAAAAAGTATCATTTATATAGCATGCAAATAAAAACCTTGATGAACAATGTTTAAAAATTATCAGAACAATCTATCAACAAGGAACTGCCAGAATCTCAAGCTGGCTTTAGAAGTGGCCATGGAATAATAGATATCATTGCTGATGTCAGGCAAATATTAGCTGAAAGCAGAAAATATCAGAAAGATGTTTGTGTTTTAATGATTATGAAAAAAAAATTTGACTGTTTGAATCACAATAAATGATAGGTAACACTGAGAAAAATGTGAATTCCAGACCACTTAATGTGTTCCTGGGAAATCTACACCTAAACCAAGAAACTGGTGCCTGAACAGGACAAAGGAACACTAATGTTTTAAAATAAGAAAAATGTGTTTCAGGGCGGTATTCTTTCTCCATATGTATTTAACCCATTTGCTGAGCAAGCTGACTAAGAATCTAATCAAAATTGGAGGCAGACTCATCAACTAACTACATTAATGTGTATGACTCAACTTTACTTGCAGAAAGTAAAAAGTATTTGAAGCCCTTACTGCAGAAGATCAAGGACCACAGCCTTAACAATACAGATTAAATATCAACATCAGGAAATAGAACATCTTCACTGCTGAACCAATATCCAGCGTCGTAGATTAAAAAGATTGAAGTTGTTAATGATTTTATTTTTCTTATATCCACAATCAACATCTATCGTGGCAGCTGTCAAGAAATAAAAAGATATGTTGTAATAGGCAAATCTATTGGCAAGGACTTTTCCAAAAATCCTACAGAGCAAGAATGTTAGTTTAAAAGAGTAATGTGTGCCTGATCCACGACTTGACATTTTAAGCTGCTTCTTATGCATTAGAAAGTTGGGAAATGAAAAGGATAACAGAAGTAGAATTAATGTTTTTTACTATTTGTGAAGAGTATTTTTTATATGTTGCTATTGTTGTTATGTGCCATAGAGTCACCTACAACTCATAGGAACCTATGTACAATAACCCTGAACCCCACTCTATCATGAGCCAGTCTCACTGTCTCTGATATACATACTTCTATCCATAGTTACTGCTAAAATTAATCTCATCCAGAGTCTTCCAATGCTGTGCTGTCCCTCCACTCTTCCAAACATAACGACTTTCTCCAAGGACTCGTCCCTCCTGGTTGTATGGCCAAAGTATGTAAGGTGGAGCTTCAAAATCCCTCCCTTCAAGGAACAGCCTGGCTTCACTCTCTCCAGGACAGAACTGCTTATCTTTTGGAAGTTCCTAGTAAGTTCAATACCCTTTTCCCATATCCTTTTTCTTTAAGCACCACAACTTAAAGGTATCAATTTTTCTTCTATCACCCTTAGTCATTGTCCAGCTCTCTGATGCATAGTAGGTAATTGTGAAGACCATGGCCTGGATTAGGTGAACTTTAGTCTCTAGACTGGCATTGTCGCTTTTCAGAGGCCCCTGACAGCAGATTTTCCCAGGGCAATTTGTCTTTTTATTTCCTAACTGTTGGTGACAAGAATGTTGATTGTGGAGCTGTTTTGATTTCCTAACTGTTGGTGACAAGAACGTTGATTGTGGAGCTGAGCAAGCTGTAATTGTTAGCAGCTTCAATATCTTCTCCATCTATCATAGTGCTGCCAGTTGGCCTGGTGGTGAAAATCTTTGTCTACCTTGATGTTGAGCTTTAATCCAGTCCTTGACTTTCTATAGCAAATGACTCAAGTCTTCCTCAGTTCTACCAAGCAAGGTTGTATTATCTGTGTAATTCAAGTTGTTGATGAGTCTTCCTCCAATCCTGATGCCACATTCCTCCTCATAAAGTCCAGCCACTAATCTGTTCTGCATAAAGAGTGAAAAGGTGTGGAGACAGGACCCATTCCTGATGTACTCCTTCCCTGATTTTGAACCATGCAGTGTTTTCTTACTCTGTTCTGATGACTGTTTCCTCAGTCCTAGAATCAAGAAGCGAGTGAATGGATAATGAATACCACAGTAGAAGAGATGAGGGGAAGAATTGTCTGAAAGGAATATATGATTAGACATTATATGTACGATGACTCTCTGGGGTGTATTGCTGAGTGGGCTGGGAAAGGGCAGATGTGAAGGAGAAAGAAAAAGTTCAGTAATTTAAAAAGAAAACAAAACCAAGAGGAAAGGAGTTCACAGACTTATGGAACCAAAAAGAATTGACTGACATAGAAGAATTTCATGAAACAACATATGATCATTGGCAATGGTAATGAAGGAGGAAGTTCAAGTTGCTCTGAAGGAATTGGCAAAAAATAAAGACCCCAGAAATTGATGACATATTTCAGCAAACAAAAGCAGCCTTCATCAGGTTGTACCAGGAAATTTGGAGGATAATGACCTGGTGAAGTGACTGGAAGAGATCCATATTTATTCCCATTCCAAAGCAAGGGTGATCTGGCAGAACAAGGAAATTGTTGAACAATATCACCAATATCATATGCAAGTAAAATCTTGCTGAAGATTATCCAAAAATGACTAAAATAGTACATCTACAGAGAAGTACTAGAAATACAACCTGGGTTTAGAAGAGGCTGTGACAGTAGGGACATCATAGCCAATGTCAGATGGGTCTTGGTTGAAAGCAGAGAGTAGCAGAAGAATGTCGGTGTTTCATTGACTATGCATTGTTTAAACTATGGATTGCTACAATAGCAAACATCCTGAAGGAGTGTAAATAGTGTGCTCTGTAGGCAAGAATGGTGAATCTCCACCTCACTAACTCTGGACATATTTTCAGGAGAAACCAGTGCTTGGAGAAAGACATCATGCTGAGGAAGATAGAGTGTAAGAAACAGAGCTATCAATGAGATAGACTGACACAGTTACAATCACAATGGCTTTGAGCATGGCAGAGATCATGAAAATGGCACAGGATAGTGCACAGTTCATATGTGTTGTTCATAGTGTGACTATGAATCATGGTTGACTTGATGGCACAACACAACGTTAGCTGAGAGCTCTGTTGATGTGGTCCCTCATGTTTTGCACCTTCCACCAATAGGTAGTTTAGCTTGAATCCACCAGAATCTCTGAGGGGAAAACATGAGCAGTTTCCTCTCCTATGTATTTACAGTCTAGAAAATCAATGAGTGATTCCTGTTAGTTGGAATTAACCCAACAACATCCATGGATAGGTGAGACTAAATATGCAGTTTTTCAAATTAGCTTTTTTGTGTTATGTTTGTTGTTCTTCCAAATAAATATACCATAAACCTCTGCGAGGTGGAGCCTCTGTCTCTGGGGGAAACCAAACGAAAACAAAACAATATTCCATTTCATTTACCTGCAATGACACTGGATCAGTCACTTAACATTACTCAGAAATGTGGTTGAATAGTAATAGTTATACATGCTTTTTATTTTATTATCTTGCCCTGTCCACAAGTTCTCAACTGCGAATTTACAGCGTAAGTGTTCTGTTCACTGTACAGGCTGCATTGCAGAACACATGAACACATGCTGGGAAAAGATGAGTTACCATAGCAACATCACACAGCCATCTCCAATCACTCCCTTTCCTTAGCACCTTCTTTGCCAGGCCCTCATCTTCCCTGGCAGATTGTTTTTTATTCTCTATTATTTCTATAGATAAAGAGCTCTGAAGAACAATTGCTGCAGTACTGTGCAAACTGCTAGACCTCTTCAAAAGTCAAATCTACAGGGTCAACATGATGACCATGTGCAGCCAGTCTCAAGTCTGATTGATTCACATGAGAATCAACTATTTTGTGCCTGCTGCCTGGGATTGTCTGTAAATATCTGGACTCACACTTACTTGGAAGCCAGCTGTGTTTCCAGATTTTTATTGAATAAGCTCTGTGAATTTTGGAAACCACTAATTTACTCCAACTCTGTTATTTTATACATGAACAAAAGGAGATCCTACAACCCCCAGGAGTTGAATGAATAGCATCTTCTGACCCCTGGTAACTTAAGATTTGGCAAGCAAACTGAGTTTAATTTAGTGTTCCAAAGTTTCAGGAAAATTATCTCTATGTGTCTGCTCTGTTCCCAGGCTTATGATAACGTATGATTTTCCCATATTCTCTGCTACTAATTTATTTGATTGATTGACTGCTTGGCTTGTCTTGAAGTAAGACTGATTATAAAGAATATTTGGAATTTCTAGCAGAAACCTTCTAGGTATCTTGTATTGGCTTCCCATTTTTTTTCATCAAATAAATAAACCTGCAAACTTTATTTCTAGTTTAGATGATGGCTTTTAAATACCTTCCTTCATATTGTGAATATTTTATTATCCTGTTGAAATTGGATTCTGAAATAGCAGAGAATGGATTCCAATTATTTGTGAACATAGATCTCTTTTCAAATCTTCAGAAGCAAATATTCAAACCTGAATATTTATGAAAGTTACACTAAACAGGGCATTTCTATTGGGACAAATTAATGATATACTATCGTCTGTTTCTTTCTGAATTGCCAGCTCTCAGAAATTGATCTAGCCAAAGTGGATTTCAGCCAAGTCAGGCCCTAGGTGGCGAGCAACTCCAAGAATTTCACTGTGGATTGTTATACTATGAAGCTTGTAGTCCAAATGAAGCTATTAGATGATGATAGCATCTAAATCTGCTTGGCTCCTACTGTTTTGGTGGGATAGGGGCTGCAAAGAAGCACAACTATTTTCCCAATCTCTTTCAGCTAGAGCAGGACTTCCCAACCTTAGCATTTTGGTCTGGGTAATTTTGTCTCAGGGGACTATCTATCTTTTGCATTGTAAAATATTTGGCAGAATCTCTAACACGAGCCCACCAGGTGATATTAGCATTCCCCCTTGTTATGATATTGGTCAGTGTTCCTTGGGGGATGGCTTGAGAATTTTCTCTGCTTAAGAACAATAGTGCAGGCTTGGAATTTTCCTATTTGCAATTCTTCCCCATAAATACTCTTTGAAGAACATGTTCCTCATCCAAACTACCTGCTTAATTCTTTTAAGAAATCTTTATATAGATGTAATTCGCATACTATAAAATACACTCTCTTAAAGTGTACAATTAAATAGTTTTAGTATATTCACAGTTACACAACCATCACCAGTATCTAATTCCAGAATATATCCATCAACTCTGTACACTACAAACTGCCTCTCCCTTAAACCTATGTCAAGCATTCCTTGTTGTTCACTCTTTCAGCCCTAGGACAACAGTGCATCAGGAAATTCTTTTTTTGTCTCATTATTGCTGTTGTTATATGCCCTTGAGTCTCTAGTGACTCATAGCAGTTCTATGTAGAAAAGCTCTGAAACTGGCTCTATCCTGAACCAATCCCATCATCTCTGACTTACCTATCCTCATCATACCAGTCACTGAGTCTCAACAAGGGTCTTTCTTTCCTACATTATCCCTAGACCCTCGCAAGCATGATGTTCCTCTGCAAGGACTGGTTTCTTCAAAGTATGACAGACAGAGCTTCAGAATACTTACCTCTAAGGAGCAGCCTGTTTTCACCCTCTCTGTGGCAGAACCTGTTTGTTCTCCTAGTGATCTGTAATATATTCAATACTCTGCTCCAGTACCACAGCTCAAAGGCCTCAATTGTCCTTTTATCATCCCTAGTCATTGTCTAGCTTTCTGATGCATAGCAAGTAATTGCAAAGACCATGACCTGGATCAGGTGCACCTTAGTCTCCAGATTGACATTGCTGCTCTTTAGTACTTTGGGGTGGTCTCTAACAGCAGACTGTCTCAATGCAATTTGTCTTTTAATTTCCTGGCTACTAGTACCAAGAGTGTTGATTGTAGAGCCAAGCAAACTGAAGCGGTCAACAATCCCAGTCTTTTTATCATCTGTCATGATGCTGCCAATCGGCCCAGTGGTGAGAATCTTCTTTTTTTTTAATGTTGAGCTTCAATCCATATTGAAGGCTGCAGTCCTTGACCTTCTGCAGCAAGGGCTTCAGGTCCTCCTTAATTTCAGCAAGCAAGGTCGTGTAATCTGCATAATGCAGATTGCTGATGAACCTACCTCCAATCTTGATGCCTGATCCAGCCTCCAGGATAATCTGTTCCTCACATAGATTGAAAAGGTATGGAGATAGGACACATCCTTGATGCACACCCTTCCCAATTTTGGACCATGCAGTGTTTTCTTGCTCTGTTCTGATGACTGCCTCCTGGTCCAAGTATAGGTTTCACATAAGCATAATCAAGTGTCCTGGGATTCCCGTTTTTCTTAGAGTTAGCCAGTTTGTTATGAACCACACAGTCAAATGACTTTGCATAGTCAATGACATGCAGATAAACATTCCTCCGGTATTCTCTGCTCTCAGTCAAGATCCATCTAATATCCCTAAAATATCCCTATTACCACAGACTCTTCTAAACCCATGCTATACATTTGGCAGTTCTCTGTTGATGTGCTGCTCCAGTCATTTTTTCAGCAGAATGTTGCTTACATGTGATATCCGTGATCTTGTTCTATAATTTCTGCATTTTGTTGGGTCACCTTTCTTTGGAATGGGAACAAATTTAGATCTCTTCCAGTCAGTTAGCCATGTGATTGCCCTCCAGATTTCTTGACACACCTTGGTGAGCACATCCAATGCAACATATGTTTGTTGAAATATGTCAATTTGTATGGCATCAATTCCTGGGGTCTTATTTTTTGACAATTCCTTCAGAGAAGCTTGAGTTTCTTTCATCACCACAGGCTCTTACTTATAAATTGTTTCCATTGTTTCATGAAATTCTTCCATGTCAGCCAATTCCTTTTGGTACAGTGACTCTGTGTACTCCTTCCATCTTCTTCTAATGCTTCATGGATCATTTAATATTCTGCTCAAAGCATCCTATGTATTGAAACTCAAGGCTTGAATTTGTTCTTCAGTTCCTTCCACTTAAGAAATAACTGGCCTTTGAAAGCTCTATGCACAATATAGCACACTTCAAGTAGACTAGCAGATATGGAAACTGAGACTGAGACCTCAAATATGGAAACACAAAGGAGGAGTAACAGTTGCAAGCAGACACTAGTGATTGGAACTTGAGAAGTATGAATGTAGAAAAATTGGACATTGTTGGGAGAGAAATGGAAAACATCAATATTGACATCCTAGTTACTGGCAAAATGAGTTGAATTGGCATGGGACATTTTGAATCAGATGATCATATTATCTACTATGCTGGAGATAAAAAGGTGAGGAAAAATGAGGTTGCATTCACAGTTTAAAAAATCATTTCTAGATCCATTTTGAAATAATTTGTTGTGAGTAACAGGATAATACGCATACAAGGAAATCCAGTGAGTACCACCATCATTCAAATATTCTCACAAACAACTAGAGGTATAAAGGAGGAAATAGAAGATTTCTACCAACTTTTGCAGTCAGAAATCAATCGAATATCAAATCAAGGTGCATTGATAATAATGAGTGACGGTCATGCAAAAGTCGGGCACAGAGAAGATGGATCAGTAGTTGGAAAACATTAACTTGGTGACAAATGAAGTTGGAGATAAAATTGTGTACATTCAATGGTTTATTCATTGCAAATACTTTTTATAAGAAACCAATGTAGACTATACATATGTATTTAAGCTGATGGTATACATAGAAATCAGATCGATTGCTTCTGTAGAAATAATCATTGTAGAAGCCCAAGATCAGCTGTGAAAACTAGAGCAGGTGCTGACTGTGGAAGAGACCACCAACTACTTATATGCAAGTTCAAGCCAACAGTAAATTACATCAAGTCCACAGGAATCAAAGTTTGGCATTTAGTCTATCCCACTTGAATTTCAGAACCATCTTGGGAACAGGTTTGAGACCTTTGTCTCTATAGATTTTCTTTTTTCTGGACTTTTCATATAAATGGAATTATACCATTTTCAATCTTTTCTAACTTCTTTCATCCATCATAATACTTTTTAAATTCCATATATGATATATCACGTAACAGCACTTTATTTGTTTTATTGCCAAATTGTACTGCATTGTATTGTCTACCAGTTCATTGCTCGATGGATATTTAAGTCATTTCCACCATTAGGATATAATGAATAATGATATTATTAGTATTTTAGTACAAGTTTTCCCATACCTGCATGTATTTGGTGCTCTTGGGTATATATCTAAAAGTGGAGTTGCTAGTTTCTTTTTGAGAAACTGCCACATTGTTTTCAGTAGCAACAATCAATACCACTATATATTTATACCAGCAGTGACTGAGCATTTCAATTTTTCTACATGTCCACTTCATTTCTGTGTTTCATTTATATTTATTGGGTCATCAGTTCCAGATGCTTATACAATTTAGTGGAATTATGTGAATATTTAACTACACAGGTCATATATCTTTTAGTGTTAATTAGAAAAACATAGATATACCCTTCCTTGCAGTTGGGAAGATTTATTATCAATATCTGCAGTGCAAGAAGTTTGTTTATATAGTCTTTCTGGTTCTGTATACATAACTCTGCCATGATGTTTTGCTTGGCCAGAATCTCGAAGAAATTTAACAGATCCCTTGGAAAATGGGAGTGTGGGTCATGTGTCCAACCAAGATGATTGGTTAGTTTGTGCACTTGGTAGGAAGAGTAGTTTTGCAACAGGACCAATCTCACAAGGTAGGAGGAAAACTTCACTCCTCCAAAAGTAAGAATGAAGCAGAATGCATCTTTGTACTCAGCATCCCTACACTGAGAACCTCTTAAGTGAGACAGCAACAGTGGTAACAACATAAGACAGCATGGAATGCTACAGGTAGCAAAAGCCAGGATTCAAGGGTGAGATGGTGTGGTGGGCATTTTGTTACATGGAGTGAGGCAATTACAATAGACTCACTGACCTATGGAGCAAGACAGCTAAGCACTTTCATGCAATACACTGGCTGAGGGGATGGGGTGCACTTGAACAATTAATTTATAAAATCAAAAGTGTTGTAGAGCTTGTTCAAGTAGAGTCAGCAAGCAAGGCTATAAGTAGGTGGGAAGTCACCTTGTTTGGGAAAATCTTCTGTCTCCTAAATTATTCCTGTTACTTCCAACTTGATCTTGATCCTGAATTTTAACTGTTAATTCTCTGAAAATTCTATACTCTTGAGTATAATCTGTGAATTCTGTGTAACCATTGCAATGAATTCACAAATCCAGCAGAAACTAGAGAACATCATAATATCTGGGTTGGTGAAAGAGAGTTATTGTTTCTGTGCATCATACATTCAGAAATTACTCATAGCTGACCCTCCAGTGGGTTTTCAGAGATAGGAGGAGGTAGTCCATTTCCCCCCTCTCCCTCCCACCATGGAGCAGCTCCTGGGTTCAAACCATATACCTTTGAGTTGGCAGAGAAAAATCTTTATCACTCAGCCACCGGAGCTCTCTGAAAAAGGTTATACAATTCTTTGTAACTTATTGCCATCAGCTTTGTTCTGATCTTGCTTCTCACCTCTCCCATAATTTAAGACCAATGTTATTGAAAAGGAAATCTATGCCATCTCAACCCATCTCCTTTAACCTTTCTATATTTAATGTTCCTACAAAGCCAAACATGCTGTTTAAATGGGTATTCTAAGTTAGCTACTGAAGAAAGAAAAACTTTTTCTAAGTGAATTTTCTGAAATTGGGCAATCTGTTTTTGCTTTTACTAAATTCTGTTGTTGTTAAATGCTGCCAAGTTGACCATGACTCACAGTAACTCTATCAAGAGCAAACCTGAACCCTGCCCTATCCTATGTCATCCTTATCATCTCTGTTATACTAGTCTATTGCTCCAGACACTGTGTCAATCCATCTCATTGAAAGTCTTCCTTTCTTTCACTGATCTTTGCAAACATGATGTCCTTTCCTATCAGAGAGCTGGACAATGACTAAGGGCAATAGAACAATTAATGTCTCGAAGAGGGTGAAGTCAAGTTTCTCCTTGGAGGCAAGAATTTTTTTGTTTTGTTTTGTTTTTGAGAGCACAGTTTTCCTTTAATTTATATGTTAAACTTTGATTTTTTTTTATTAATTTCAATGAACATTTACAGAGATTTTGGATTTCCATTCATTCATTGTTGCACTTTTCTCCCAGCCCACCCCACCCCCACCCCCAGTTCGCTCTTCTCCTTGAAAAGCACTGGTATACAATCCCCCCCGCACCCCCCAACCTCACGCCAAGTATACTCCACTCTGCAACCCTCATTCCGAACTCTTATGATAATCATAATGCCCTAAAATATATTGCTTTTTAACTGTTCTCTCCCTCATCAGCTTCAATGCAGTAAACATAATTTATCCAGTTTTTTTCAGTCTTACCGCCCACCCTGATGTCAGCCTCATTTTACAACAGTGGCACCATACAGTATTTGTCCTTTTGTTAATGAGATATTTCACTCAGCATAATGTCCTCCAGGGTCACCCATTTTGAATAATATTGCATGAGTTTCTTGATTTTCAATGCGGCATAGTATTCCGTTGTGTGAATATGCCACAACTTCTCTATCCATTTATTTGTTGATGAGCACTTAGTTTGTATCCAACTCCTTGCTACTGTGAACAAAGCAGCTTAGATGGTGGTTATGGTCTCTTTAGGGTACATTCCCAGTAGTGGGATTGCTGGGTCAAAGGGTATCTCTATTTGCAACTTTTTGAGAAAGCGCCACATCGCTTTCCACAGTGGTTGCACCATTTTACACTCCCATCAACAGAGAATAAGGGTTCCAGTCTCTCCACAACCTCGCCAGCATTTGTTGCTTGTTGTTCTGTCAAATTTTGCTATTCTTACTGGGGTGAGATGATATCTCATAGTTGTCTTTATTTGCATCTTTCTCAGAGCCAGGGAGTTTGAACATTTCTTCATGTGTTTGTTCACCATCTGAATGTCTTCTTTGGTGAAGTGTCTGTTCATATCCTGTGCCCATTTTTCTATTGGATTATTTACCTTCATCTTGTTGTAGTGCTCAAGTACTTTATAAATTCTAGATATAGGTCCCTTATCTGACATGTCATTCCCAAATACTTTTTCCCAACCTGTGGCTTCCCTTTTTACCCTGTTGGAGGAGTTTTTGGATGTGCATAGGGATTTGATTCTTAGAAGGTCCTATTCATCTATTTTATCTTCTCCTAGTTGTAGATTTTTCAGGATACTTGGAAGACACTTTATATTGTGGATTAGGACTACTAAAGTTCTTCCAAGCTTTTCTTTAATGAAGTTTATAGTCCTTGGTTTTAGTCCTAGGTCCATGATCCACCTTGAGTTGGGTTTTGTATATGGAGTGATGTGTGGATCTTGCTTAAATCTTCTGCAGATAGTTTTCCAATTTTGGCAACACTATTTGTTAAAAAGGCTGTCGTTTCCCCACCTAACTTATTTCATCTCCTTGTCAAAATCAGTTGACCATAAATAGATGGGCTGATTTCTGGGTTCTCAATGCTATTCAATTGATCTATGTGTCTGTCATTGTACCAGTACCATGCTGTCTTAACTACCACAGCAGTGTAGTAGGATTTGAAATCAGGGAGTGAGATGGGAGGCTAGAATTTTTAAGCTCCATCTCTCATATTTTGGACATGTTGTCAGGAGGGGTCAGCTCTTGGAAATGGACATCATTCTTGGAAGGGTGGAGGTACAGTGCAGTAGAGGAAGCCCTTGGATTAAATGTATTAGCCCAGTGACTAGGGTAATGGAGGTAGGTGTGTCAGAAACTGTGAGATTGGCTCAAGATAGGACAGGGTTCAGAACTATTTTACGTAGGATTGCTATGAGTAGCAAAACACTCGATGACACAAAATAACAACAGCAATATGGGATATTTAGCACTCTACTCCATCACAACCACTCTAAAACGCTGATTTTTCTATTGTCATCCTTAGCCAATGTCTAGCTTTCTGATGCATCAGAAGGAATTGAAAAGATCATGGCTTGGATCAGACATCCTTTAGTTTTCGCACTGACAGAAGTATGGCTGAAGCAACGTAGGTTACATCAGCTTTGTAATTTCTCTACAATCATACTTGAGGAGTATAATTTATCTGATTCTCTATATTACCAATCAATCAAAGATTATTTTAGGGAGAAATTGGACTGTCTGGCAAAGCCTTCCTTTGTTCATGATAAAATGGAAAGAGAAAGATATATATTCAAGAAAATGCACTTGTCCTCAGATTTGAAACAATGTCAGTCTTACCCCAAGACCCATGTGTCATTAAAACAATGGTTCCATATTCAACTAACACCAAAATCACTGCACCACAGGTAACAGCAGTGCATATAGACAACAGTACCAAGAATCAGGGACTTGAAAATTGCCAACACTTGAAACAATGTTTTGGCATTTCCCCATTTGGCTTTTCCAATAGCCCTGAAAGACAGATATTATTTCACTTATTTCATAGGAGAGAAAACTGAAGGTTAAGGAATCTAAATAACTTTACCAGATCTTGAGGTAGGTAGTTTGGAACACTTAACTGCTCAACATCATTCAAATGCTTAACAGAAATATACATTATTTAATTAGAAAAGCATGACGGATATGAAACCCTTTTACTTGCTGAGACATTTTGAAATCTAACCCTGTATTAAGACAAATTTATATAATCCCCATTATTTTACATCCTTCAATGGTGATTAATCCTTTTATGTGTCATGATAACTTCGGTCTATGCTAAGATGTCATCAGAAAAACCCCAATGGCCTTCCTTTGGATTTTAGTACAGAGAGACAATGGTTAAGATCATATGAACAATATTGTTTCTAATGTTTGTAACTGGGCGAACTTGGAAATGTATTCACTTTTTCTATGCGCTAGTTTCCTCTATAAAATGTGAGTGTTAACTGTATTTACTTCTTGAAATCATTGTGAGAATTAAAACCGCTAATGCATGTCAAGTAAAGGCAAAAGAAAGTTAAGTGTATACCATAGTAGCAATTGAGTCAGTTATAACTCTTTGGTAGCAAGCAAAAGAAATTTGCTTTGTTAAATTGAGGAAAGAAATAAAGAAAAAAGAACCAATGGGAAGAAACTCATGAGATAAAAAAGTTGATGAACGTCAAGAAATTTGCAAAACTACAAAAATCAAGAAAGCAAATGAAACTGGACACTTCTTTCAGGTATGCTCTCTGACATGAATCCACAGAGAAAAATGTGTACTTTTTAACATTCTTTTATATTACTCTGATTACTTTTACAAAGTTTGAATACATCGTTTTTCAGAAAAGATCCTTCCCGTTTCCTTCACCCCACCCACCCATCAAATTGTGCAACCTTATGAATAACACCTTACTCCCCTATCTTCACCCCTCTATTTCCATCCACCCTCCCCCCACGTTGGATTCTCATACTCATTTACAATAATGGTTTTGTACAGTTTTTGTCCTTGTGGGAGTGAGCATAATGCTCTCCAGTCTCTCCCAAGTTAGTTAGTAATTAACCAAATCATTGCTCCTGCATTATGCATAGTATTCCATTGTATGAATGTACCACAACTTCTCAACCCACTCATTTATGGTTGTACATTTGGGCTGTTTCCATGTTGTTGCGATGGTGAATAATGCTGTTATGAACATTGATCTACAAGTTTCCATTTGAGCTTCAGTTCTCATTTTCTTTGGGCATATTCCAAGCAAAGGAATAGCCTGGTCGTATGAAATTTTTATGTTCAGCTTTTTAAGGAAGCACCAAAATGTCTTCCAGAGTGGTTGTACCATTGTACAATGTAAAAGAGTTCCTATCTCACCACATCCTCTCCAACATTTGTTATTTGCTGTCCTATTAAACTTTGCCACTGCTACTGGAGTAATGATGGATGATATCTTACTGTGGTTTTGATTTGTATATCTCTTATTGCCAGTGATTTGGAGCACTTTTTCATATGTCTGAATATCCTCTGTGAAAATTCTTTCCAAGTCAATAACATATGGTTGTGCTTCCTCCAAGAGGTTGGCTAGTTTTTATTTTTTAATTTTTTTAAATTGTAGTTTGAGTGAAAGTTGACAAAGAAAACTAGTTTTCCACTAAAAAAATTATACATATTTTATTTTATGACACTGATTATAATACCCACAATGCAACAACACTCTTTTTCTGTGTCCCTCATTTTCGTTTGTCTTTTTTTTTACCCACCTTGTCATTTGGCTTTGCTATGGGCTTCTGGTCTTGTATAGTTCATTGTTCTAAGGGGTACATTCCTCTGTGGTGTTAACATAAAAGTTTATAAGTGATCGTCAGGGATGTAGCTCTTTGGTCTGTCTCTGGTTGGAACAAAGAAGATGAAATAAAAAGATCCAAGAAAATAATTAGTCCAAAGGACTTAATGGACATGTGAACCTCAGTCTCCACTGCCAGGCTACCACTATTGACTGCTCTGATTGAAACTTCAATTCAAAACTCTGGGCAGAGTGAGAAGAAAATGTGAAACAAAACTCAAAGTCTTATAAAAGACAAGAGTTTCTGTTCTGAGGAAGACTGGTGAAACTGTTGTTTTTGTTAGATATCATTAGGTAGAGCACGTCTCATAGCAACCATGTAAACAACAAATCTTAACCCTATTCTATCCTGCATCATCCTCATCATCTCTGACACATTCTAGCCCATTGCTGCAATTACTATGTCTGTTTTGCTGCTTGAGGCTCTTCCTCCCTACTACTGACTTTCCAAACATGATATCCCTTTCCAAAGAAGTAGCGTATCCCAGTAACACTATTCTGGCCTCCAAGAAACACTTTGGCTGCATTTTTTCCAAAGTCTGTCTGTCTCTCTCTCTGTCTCTTCCCCCACCCCCCACTCCATGAGATATTCAGTTCTCCAATACAACAACACAAAGGCATTTATTCTTCTTTAGTCATACTTATTCATTATCCAGCTCTGAGATTGAAAAGATTATGCCCTGAATCAGGCACACCTTAATTGTCAAACCGACACCATTGCTCCTCAGTAATTTGGAGAGGTGTCTGACAATGTACTTGCCCAATGCAATGTGTCTCCTTATCTCCTGACTGATATTCCCAAGGGTATTCATTGTGGCTTAAAGTAAGATGAAATTATTAACAACTTCAACTTTTTCTCCAACTATCATGATGCTGCCTATTGGTCTAGGGGTAAGGATTTTTTTTCTTCTTTATGTTGAGAAGTAATCTGTATTGAAATCTGTAGTCTTAGATTCTCTGCAGAGTTTGAAGTCCTTCTCATTTTCAGCAAGCAGGGTGTGCCTTCCACATAGTACAGGTTGTTGATCAATCTTCCTCTAATCCTGAGGCCACAATCCTCTCCACAGAGTCCAGTTTCATGAATGATTTGTTCAACATAAAGATTGAAAAAAGGATATAATCCTGACAGACACCTTCTCTGATTTTAAACCAACCTTTGTTCCCTTTCTTTGTTCAGACAATAGACTCTTGGTCTAAGTACAAATTCCATATAAGCAGAACTAAGTATTTTGGGATTCTCATTCCTCTCAATGTCAGCCATAGTTTGTTATAATCCACATATTCAAAAGCCTTTGCATTGTCAATAAAACTCATATTGACATTCTTTCAATATACTTTACTCTCAACCAGGATCCACCTGACATCAGCAATGATACCCCTTCTACTACAACTTCTTCTGAATCCAACTTGAACTTCTGTCAGTTTCCTGCCCAAGTACTGTTCTCTAGAACAGTCTACATCTTTGTCTACATCTTTGAATGATCTTCAGCAGCATTATGCTTGCATGTGATATTAATGATATTGTTTGATAGTTTTCACATTCTGTTGGATTGACTTTCTTGAAAATGGGAACAAATAAGAATTTCTTACAGTTAGTCTCCACCTTTGAGTCATTTTTAATAGGTTAGACTCACCACCCTCAATCTGTACTCTCCACATTGGAGCCTTTGGATAAGCATTAGTAAAAGGGTGACACTAATACTGTGCAAATTTAAGTAAATTCATTATCTTGTAGAATTTTAAGGTAAACATTGCTTTAGTTTTGTTCTAAAGAGAAGGAAATAGAGACTTAGGGAGGCTACATATCCTAAGTTCACACAAATACATGGAAAAGACCTCATTCAACTGCAGATCTTTCTAACTCCAGTACTCCCACTTAATTACAGTTCTTCCACATTAACACTTTAAAATAAAATTCCCAAAATCTACTACATAAGTCCAAGTGAAAAGACTCTTGCTGGTTCTTGCATTGAAATGAAGATAGGAAATGAGTAGCTAACTTTCAGGTACCTCTGGCCTCTGACTTGCACAGTCCCCAAAGCTCAGCCTAATAGACCTTGAACAGCTGCTAGGACGCTGGTTTCTTAGAAGGCTTCTCCAGAAAGGATTATTAATGTAGTTTGCATTTCCATTGTACACATTAAAACATGTTTATTAATTAGAGTATCATTGGAAATTATTGTTGTTTGTTTGTGGATTTAAGCAAGCATTATTCCTCTGCATAAATTTCTATTGTTTACATGAACCTTCTTTAGAGTATGCCAAACACAAAGAAATGCATACCACATAAATGCAACAGGGAGCATAAGACACATGTAAAACAAAGTGTTCCAACCACAAATAAGAAAAGCACTCCTGAAAAAGTAAAACAAAGTAGGAGGCATCACACTCTCTGATTTGAAATCATACTACACAGCCATGCTGGTCAAGACAGTGTGGTACTGATATAGTGATAGACACATAGATCAATGAAATAGAATTGAGAACCTAGAAATCAGCTCATCTATCTATGGTCAACTGATTTTTGACAAAGAGATTAAATCAACTAGGTGGGGAAATGACAGCCTTTTTAACAAATGTTGTTGGCAGAATTGGAAAACTATCTGTAGAAAACTCAATCAAGACCCACACCTCACACTATGCACAAAACCAACTCAAGGTGGATTAAAGACCTAGGAGTAAAACCAAAGACTAGAAACTTCATTGTAGAAAAACTTGGAAGAACTCTATAAGCCTTAATCCATGGTATGAACAGTCTTCCAAGCATAATGAAAAACCAACAACCAGGAGAGAATGGGACCTTCTAAGAATCAAATTCCTATCCAAATAAAAAAAAACTTCTCCAATAGGGTAAAAACAAAAATCATAAGCTGGGAAAAATATGTGGTAAGGACATATCTGATAAGGGACTCATACCTAAAATTTATAGACTATTGCAGCACCTCAAAAAGAATAAGATAAACAACCTAATTGCAAAATGGGCACAAGATATGAATAGACACTTCACCAAAGAAGACTCAAATGCCAAACAAACACATGAGGAAATGTTCAAAATCCCTAGCTATCAGAGAGATGCAAATAAAAACAACGATCATTTCACCTCAATAACAATAGCAAAGGTCAACAGAGTAGAAAATAGTAAATGCTGTTGAGGTTGTGGAAAAATTAAACCCCTTATTCACTGTTGGTGGGAGTGTAAAATGGTGCAACCACTATGGAAGGTGGTTTCGTGCATTCTCAAAAAGGTGGAAATAGAAATACCATTTGACCCATCAATGCCACTACTGAGAATATACCCTAAAGAAACCGTAACCGCCATCCAGATAGATATATGCACACCCATTTTTATTGCTGCATTATTATAATGCGAAGAGTTGGAAGCAACCCAGTGTCCATCAACAAATGAATAGATAGGAAAAACTATGATATTTATACAATGGAATACTATGCAGCACTGAAAAACCATGAAGTCATAAAACATTACACATTATGGGTGACCCTGCAGGACATTATGATGAGTGAAATATCTCAGTCACAAAAAGGACAAATACTGCATAGCACAACTGTTATAAAGCAGGTCTGGCATGAGGGTTTTGGAGGAGAATAGAATAGGAGTGGGTAGATAATAAACATTGCACTGCAATAGATGAAGGAAAGAACATTTAAAAGAAATATATAATTCGGTGTCATATGTACGATAGTAGGCCAGAATAAGAGGTGCATTGCAAAGAAAACTGGGTGGAGGGGAGAAGTAATTGTGCATCAATGAATGAATATTTTTTTAAAAAGTTAACTGGGAAAGGGGAAAGAGAGGAAGAGATAAGGGGCAAAAATATTCAACAATGAACAAATGAATTAAAATAGAACTTTGCTGTGAATTTTTATTAATAATCACAATAAAAAGCAATCAGTTGAATAAGATAGAAATAAATAACACTTTTTACTTTTTCACTAAGTAAAAAATAATAACCTCCAAAGAGAATATTCAATCAATATCATCAAGAAATGGAGAAATGGTGACAGGCTGGCCAAGACTTCAGCACACAGAAAACAACCTGATAATGAGTTCCTGGGTTTTACTTTTTTCTCTTACATCCTGCTCATCTTTCAATATCATTGATCTTTATCATGTGGTGTTACCTGAAATGATTTTATATCAATCATTTATTGTTTTGTACAGTGACTATGTGTATTCTTCCCATCTTTTGATACTTTCTGGATCATTCAAGATTTTGACCATAGAATTATTCAGTATTTTAACTCACAGTTTGAATTTCTCTATCAATGCTTTCATCTTTATTTATTTTTATTTATTTATTTGTTTTTTGCTGGTGTACCATCAAATTGGATCTGACTAGTACAGGAGGATTTTGCCCCTCCTTCTCCAGCAGAGCATCTGGTGGATTTGAACTGTGTATCTCTGGGATTGCAATGTAGCTTCTTGCCACTAGGCCACCAGAGCTCCCTCAATGCTTTCATCTTTAGAAGTGCTGAGAAACCCAATTAGAAATCCAATTCTAATCCAGAACATTTAACTTTGCACACTTCATTATAATACTTTGCTTTATCTTCTTGAATTGACCTTTGAATTCTCTTATTCTCTTTTACCTCAATATTTTTTCCCTTTGTTGTGACCTCTCTGTGTTCTAGTGCAATCTTCAAATCTCTTCTAATCCATTTTGGTTTTTCTTTCTGCTGGGTCTTTGTCATTTTTACCTTTTGCTTTTCTCATGGATGATATCCTTGATGTTACTTCATAACTTACATCTGACAATTGTTAGTGTTCGATATCTCAAGTCTATTTGTTAGATGGTTCTTTTCAATTCAGGTAGGGTAGTTTCCAGGTTATATTTTGTTCTTATGGATGAGTTTTCATTTTCTTCAGCTTCAGTTTGAATTTACATGTGAGCAATTGATGGCTCCATACATAGCCAGAGTCTGGTTTCATCTTTTGTGCTCCTAATTCACACTGGAAAGCCCAGCACAGTCCCATACAACACGAATCTGAGACCTTCATCTTCCTTCCCCCTCAGGTACCGCCCATAGTGCTAGGATCCCATTGGCTTTGTTAACAACTAGCCAGCCAAGGTCAAACAGGACATTGAGGCCAAATGCCGTGTCAGGCATCTGGGCCTGCAGCCCTCAGGCCAAATGAACAATGCTAGCATGCCAGATCTAAAGGAGATATAGCCCTGACCTTGGAAATGATCATATTGTGACAGCCATGTATTGCAAAAGGAAGATCAGAAACACCATGCCACAAAACAAGAGTCTTGGAGCAGAAGCTCAAGGACAAGAACCTTTCCCCCCTACATCCCAAGACAAAAATCCCTCTCTGAAACTAATATAAGGGATTTGGACATAAATCCTTTTAAATGTAAGGTAGAAATCAGTATGAAAGATCAGCAGCATTTTGAGGTGCAAGACATCACAGAAATGACTGGTGACCTAAGCCATCATATGAAAGGGTTGCTGGGGGGAGGGCAGTGCTGGATGAGGTAGGAGGGAGTGCAAATGATGCTGATATTCAGGGAAAGTGAAGGGACAAGACACATATGTGGGGTGGAGAGCATTGATTATCTCTATAATGGGAAATGTCTTTCATTTTCTCCTTTCACTAAAATGCTTGTCTGTCAGATGTTGTTTCAAAGTTAAGCATTCAAATTAAGAAAGACAAGGAAGAAGGAAGGATATCCATCTGTATTTTATTGACATGTGGATCACAACAAATTTTGGTTAACCTTGAGGAGAATGGGAACCCCAGAATCCTTGATTGTGCTTATGTGAAACCTATACTTAGACTGGAAAGCAGTTCTCAAAACAGAGCAGGGAAACACCGCATGATTCAAAATCAGGAAGGGAGTGCATCAGGGATGTGTCCTATCTCCATACCCTTTCATTCTATATGCAGAACAGATCATTTGGGAGGCTGGGCTTTATGAGGAGGAATATGGCATCAGGATTGGAGAAAAGACTCATCAACAACCTACGTTATGCAGATGACACAACCTTGTTTACTGAAATTGAGGTGGACCGGAACCACTTGCTGCAGAAGGTCAAGGACTGTAGTCTTCAATTTGGATTGAAATCAACATCAAAAAGACAAAGATTCTCACCACTGGGCCAATTGGCAGCACCATGATGGATGAAGAAGAGATTAAGGTTGTTAACAGTTACAGCTTGTTCAGCTCCACTATCAACATTCTTAGCACCAGCAGTCAGGAAATCAAAAGACAAATTGCATTAGGTATATCTGCTGTCAGGGACCTCTTGAAAGTACTGAGAAGCAATGATATCATTCTACAGATTAGTGTGTGCCTGATCGAGGCCATGATCTTCACAATGACTTGCTATGCATTGCTGGACAATCACTAAGGATGGCAGTAGAAGAATTGATGCCTTTAAGTTGTGGTGCTAAAGAAGAGTCTTGAATACCATGGACAGCCAAGAAACAAAGAAGGTCTGTCTTAAAGAGGGTGAAACCAAGTTTCTCCTCAGAGGTTAGAATTTTGAAGCTCTGCCTCACTACTTTAGGCATGTGGCCAGGAGAGAATAATTCATGGAGAAGGACAAATTGCTTGGAAAGGTGGAAAGACAGCACAGGAGAGGAAGAGTCCAGATGAAATGAACTAATACAGTAACTATGGCAATGATGGTTGGTGTGTCAGGATCAGTGAGGCTGGCTCAGAATATGGCAGCCTTCAGAGCTGTTGAATATAGGGTTGCTATGAGTCGCAGGCAACTTGACTGCACATAACAACAATAACAATTGATCCTTGCATCAATTTTTCCTTATTTGTAGTCAGTCTGATTCTTCCATGAGCTAAGATCCATGCACATTGTTACAATCACTGTTTATTTTATTTGCAATGTATAAATTTCAGCCTCATATCTGTCACCATGTCTGTCTTTCCCAACTGTTAATCCTTTGTTTCTTTTTATCCCATTCAGCAATTATTACTAATGTATTCTGATAATATCTTCAGTCACTATCAGATTGTAAAAGTTGTTATTTTTGTTGCATGCTGTCAAGTAAGGATCAGCCCTAAGCTGACCCTTTAGTGAGTTTTCAGAGGCAGTAAATCTCATGGGAGAAGATTTCCCATTTTTCTCCTGCAAAGTGGCTGATGGATTAAACTTTGGGATTACAGAGCAGTTTGCCTACCAGAGCCCTGAAAAGTTTGTAGAAGTTCTCAATTTCTTCTTCTGTGGCTTGTGTGGTTAGTGCATATATTTCAAATAACAGCTACATTAACATATCTTCCTTGGGATCTTATCACTCACAGCATTGTATTTCAGGTTTATATTGAAATGGTCTTTTTTTTTACTACAAAAGCAACACCATTCTTCCTCAATTTATCATTCCTAGAGTAATAAATTATATGATTTGCCTGACACGAAGTGGTCAATACCAGGCCATCTTAGTTCACAAATGCTTAGGATATTGATCTTTATATGTTCCGTTTCATTTTTCACAATTTCCTAGGTTTCTACATTCATACTTCATACATTTAATATTCTAGTTATTTGTGGATATTTGCAGCTGTTTCTCCTCATTGTTTTAGTATCTTCCCATCTGAGAGTCTCTATTTCCTGTAATGTATATAACAGTCTTTCTCTGTTATTCCTAGGTTCTTACATCACACAATAACTGTTGTCTGTGCTATGTTGTTTACAGTTCTAGGTTCTGTTGCTCTCCCTATTGATGTTTCAATTCCGTTTCATGAGCGTCTCAGCTGCTATGAATACTGCTTGTCCTGCCACCACCATAGTGGTTTTCCAAGTTCAAAATGGCTGCAAATTGATTACATTCAGTGCAGCTCAGTTTGTTCTAGCTCAGATTGGCCTGTTATCAGATCTCCAAGGCCGCAAATCTTTACTGGAAAAGATTGTTCAACTTTCTCCTCCAGATAAGCAGTGCTCTTTCAGTTAAAAGCCCAGTATCTAATGCTACACCACCAGAGATCCTTTGGACCACTGATTAGGGCCTTTCATATGTTTGTCAACCATATCTGATGTATCATTCCTAGTATTACTGCTTCCAGTTATACAGGACAGTCATCACAAGAATGAAAGTTAAAGCTAACTGGCAGTGTATATATGGACACTATAGACACACACACACAATTGTATATATACTTCCCACATACTCATAGTCATGTACTTAGCAAACACAATGATTGATACACCTCCACACAAATGCCCATATATAAAACAATCACATAGACACACACACATGCTCACACATGTACATGTCCAAAAGAGTAAATTAGCATGTATTCACACACACACACAGTCTCATTCTCTCAAATTCAGTTACAGTCAATACCCTTGATATCAAAAGTCAAGAAAACCTGCTTGCAAGGTACTCTCCAAGGCTCTGAAGAGCAACATGTCAGTTTAAAAATTAAAGTGCATCTGATTCAAGCCATGATCTTTTCAATTATGTGCTATGCATCTGAAAGCTGGACAATGAATATGGATGACAAAAAAGAATCTATGTCTTTTGTTGTGTTGGAGTATTGAATATCGTATTGAATCAAGAGAATAAATAGATATGCCTTGGAGAAAGTGCAACCAAAGTTCTCCTGAGAGGCAAGGATAGTGAAACTTGGTCTCACATACTTTGGGCATGGTGTAAGGAGGGATAACTTCTTGCAAAAGAAAAACATACTTGGAAAGGTGGAGGTCCGTGAAAGAGAGGAAGATCCTCCTCAACAAGATGAATGAAAACCCAAAAATCTCTGTAAATGTTCATTAAAACTAATAAAATTTAATAATAATAAAAAATAAAAAAATTTAAAAAGATAGATTGACACAGTGACTATAACAATGGACTTGAGTATATGATAACTTGAGTTGATAATAAACTTGACCCAGGGTAAGACAGATTTCAGGTCTACTCTTTATAGAGTTCCTATGAGTTGTAGTTGATATGACGGCACCTTATAACAACAATAAGTTCCATTACAGACTTATATACAAATGTACAACCACATGTTCATACACACATATTAAACAAATTAAAATGCATACACTTCTGAATACAGACTTTCTCATGTATACACACATACACATAGGTCCAGAAATTTTCAGATGCATGCATTTCATACCCTCATGTTTTGTTAGGTACTTTTGTTCATGCTTCAAGTCTCTGAGTATAATAGATCCAAACTTTGTGCTATCTTCACAATTTCCTCTATGCTTAAGACCTCTGCTGTATTCACTGTGTCATTGAGGATATATAAATATACATATATGCTATGTACATCTGTTACCTAACACATAAGTGGCTAAAAAAAGTCATTTTTCCCCAGGAAAATATTCAGTTAAAAAAGTGACAAGCTTTCAGGAGTGTACTGCTAAAACTGTAACTCACTATGTATCAATAAAATGTCAGTCTGAGAGAATCCCCCCCCCTTTTTTTAATACGACAGAACTGGTCTGAGAAAATCCAATGAGACTTTGTCTTCATCACACAATGTAGTATGGGCTCATGGTAAGATTGGTTCTAGAGCTAACTGAAAGATGTAAGAGCCACATGCACATCATGCAGGAAATTGGCAGCCAGGCCTTTCTGAGTGGGTCCTCCATTTAGGTAAGAATCAGTGTTGTCAATGCTTTTCACTTTTCTTTTTTCTATCTTTGTTTAAGTGACTATGCAAAGGCATTTGACTGCATGGACCACAACAAACTGTGGCTAACTCTGAGAAGAGTGAGAATCCCTGAGCCCTTGATTGTGCTTATTTGAAACCTATACTTGGACCAGGAGGCAGTAATTAGAACTGAGCAAGAGAACACTGCATGGTTCAAAATTGGGAAGGGTGTATGCCAGGGATGTGTCCTATCTCCATACCTTAACAATCTATATGCAGAACAGATTTTCTGGGAGGCTGGGCTCTATGAGGAGAAATATGGCATCTGCATTGGAGCAAGACTCATCAACAATCTGCATTATGCTTGCTGACAACACAACTCTGCTTGCTGACACCAAGGAGGACCAGAAACACTTGCTGCAGAAGGCCAAGGACTTCAGGCTTCAACATAGATTGAAGCTCAACATCAAGAAAAGAAAGATTATCACCACTGGGCCAATTGGCAGCTTTGTGATGGATGGTGAAGAGATTGAGATTGTCTCCACAATCAACAACACTCTTGGTACCAACAGGAAATTAGAAGACAAATTGCATTGGGTAAATCTTTTGTCAGGGACCTTTCCAGAGTATTGAGGAGCAACGATATCAGTCTGGAAACTAAGGTGTACCTGATCCAGGCCATAGTCTTTGCAATTACTTGCTATGCATCAGAAAGCTGGGCAATGAATAGGGATGATAGAAGGAGAATTGATGCCTTGAGCTGTTGTACTTGAGACGAGTATTGTCCATTTACCTTGGACTGCTAGGAGAATAAGCAGGTTTGTTCTGGAGAGGGTGAAAACAGGATACTACTTTGAGGCAAGGATTCTGAGTATGTTTGACATACTTAGGGCATGTTGCAAGGATTGACCTGTCCTTAGGGACATCATGCTTGGAAGGATGGAGGGATAGTGCAGGAGAGGGAGACTCATTGATTCAGTGACTGGATTAATGGGAAGGTGTGTCAGAGACAATAAGACAGTAAGTTTGTCACAGGATAGAACAGAGTGCATAGCTGTTGTACATAGGGTTGCTATGAGTTGCAAGTAATTTAATGGCACATAACAGCAACAACAATTTTTACTCCTTGCTCATTTAATTTTTGTTGAATACAACTGTAACTCTTAATTCCTATGGAACCTGTTACTTATTTTTAAATGAAAGTTAGTGAAATCATTGAGGGTGGTAAGAACAAAGCTCTTTATTACACTTAACTACAAAATCAACTACAATAGTGTAATAACTACTCATGATTCTCAATACAAGAAGTACCTCATCCAGTGACAGACTAATTGACTCCTGTGTTCCAAGTGGTTCCATTATAAGATTGTTATTGTTGTTGTTATCTGCCATAGAGTTGCATGTGACTCACAGTGACTGTATGTGTAGTAGTTCTGAACCCTGCCCTATCTTGAGCCAATCTGTCTCAACATGCCTAATTTCATTTCTCCAGTCACTGAGTAAATCCATCTCATCCTGAGTCTTCCTCTCCTGTGCTGTCCCTCCACCTTTCCAAAAATGGTGTCGTCCTTCACCAAAGACTGATCCCCCATGGCCTAGTACCCAAAGTATGTGAGACAGAGCTTCAAAATACTTGCCTCCAGGGAGTAGCATAGTTTCACTCTCTCCAGGAGAGACCTGTTTGTTCTCCTGACAATCCATGGTATATACACCACTCTTCTCCACCATCACAACTCAAAGGCATTGATGCTTCTTTTATCATTCTTAGTTATAGCCCAGTTATAGTGCAAGTAATGTAAAGACCATGACCTGGATTAGGAGCACCGTAGTCTCCAGACTGACATCATTGCTCAGTACTCTATTGAAGTCTCTGACAGCAGATTTCCCCACTGCAATTTTTCTTTTGATTTCCTGACTGCTAGTGTTGATTCCCACCTAAAGTGTTGATTGTGCAACTGAGCAAGCTGAAGTTATCAACAATCTCAGTTTCTTCTAAATTCATCATGAAACTACCAATTGACCAATGGTATGAATCATTGTTTTCTTGATGTTGAACTTCAGTTCATATTGATCTTCTGCAGCAAATGCTTCATGTCTTCCTCAGTTCAGCAAGCAAGGTTCTGTCACCTGCATCACACACATGTTGTTGATGACTCTTCCTCCAATCCTGATGCCACATTCCTCCTAATAAATTCCAGCCTTCCAGGTAGGATGCATCCCGGACACACACCTTTCCTGATCCTGGACCAGCAGACCCTGCTCTGTTCTGACTACTGCTTCCTGGTCCAAGTTGTTTATTTTGTGGTTTTATTCCTCAGCATCTTTGTTGAGTTTCTTTCTGGCAGTTCTATCTCCTCTTGAGAGTAGTGTATTGAAGTGTCTTACTACTATAGTGGTGTTGTCTATTTCTTTTTCAGTTTTGTTAATGTTTGCTTTATATATTTTGCAGTTGTATCATTTGGTGCATGGATATTTATTACGGTTATGTCCTCTTGTTCTATTGTCCCTTTAAGCATTATATAGTGACCTTCCCTGTGCTTTGTAATGGTTTTTACACTGACATCTATTTTTTCAGAGATTAATATCGCTACTCTTACTTTTTTCTGGTTGCCATTTGCTTGGTATATTTTTTCCCAGCCCTTTATTTTTAGCCATTCTTTATCTGCATTTTTCAGGTGTATCTTATAGACAGCATATTTATGTTTTGGATTTTTGTTCTGTTCTGTTTTGGTTTTTTATTTGTTTGATCCTATCTGCTACTCATTTTCTCTTCAGTGGTGTACTTAAACCATTAACATTCAGTGTAATTATTGAGAGACAAGGATTTACTGCTATAATTTTGTTGAGTTCTTTGTGATGTTTTTGCTGGTTACATTGGGCCACCCTGCTTTCTGTGGCATTTCTATAAGAAGGACATATCTCAGTGTTTTCTGAATTTCACCCATTGAAAATAGTTAATCATTGTTCTTTTGAATTCTGTGTTACAAAGTTCCATCAACCTTTCTGGATTCAGGAAAACCATTGATGCTGTGTTGCTTTCAGGGGATGACATCTTGTTTTGTGTTTGTGTAGGGTATAAGGTAGTCTGCTTTTTCTGTGTCATTGCTGCAGGAGAGCTTTTCATGCCTGAAGCAGTCTCTTGGTCTGATAACCTTGGCTCAGGAATTCACTGCTCCAGGGGAGCACTGGGCAGCTATCCTGCCCGAGTTTCTCTCTGATCTTCTGATTCAAGGGAAGACTTGCTTCAGTTGGGGAGATACCTGTGAATTACCAGCTTTCTCTGTCAGGCAACTGCTGCAGCTAGGCAGGTCCAAAGGGTTTGTGGCTAAAGCAAGCTCAACTCTGGAAAGGAAAAGGGAATGGCTTCTCCTGTGATATTATTGTCCCTGACTCAGTTTAGATGTGTGGCAGCAGGTCACCCCCTAGATGGTGGGGCCATGGAGTCCGGGTTGCAGGGCCAGGTCCTCCAGGTGACAAGCCCTGGACATCCAGGCAGTGGAGACTATGGTCTAGTGCTCCTGGCAAGAGAGCAGTCCAGGCTACACTAAGAAATTTTTAAGGCAAGTTACCTAGCTAATTGAGTGGAACAGATACACGACAGCTGTGGTTGTGTGGCAGCCACTGTAATTTGCCAACTGCATCACAATTCATCTTTTGATTTTCTGAGTGCTGGTGCCAAGGGTATTGAGTGTGGAATTGATCAAGCTGTAATTATTAACAACCTCAATCTCTTCTCCATCTATCATGGTTCTGCCACTTGACCTAGTGGTGAGAATCTTTGTGTTCTTAATGTTGAGTTTCAATCCATATTGAGGATTACAGTTCTTAACTTTTTGCAGCATGCACTTCAGATCCTCCTCAGTTTCAACATGCAAGGCAATCCTTCTCCCTAGTCTGTCTTAATTTGGTACTCACTGTAACAGATCAGAATGTGGTCCCATCCACCACCCCCTTAGGAGCATGTGTCTTGTTCTCACCCAACTCCTGCTCTGCTGGGATCCAGCACAATTCTCTCTTTTTGCCCCTCGACCATCTCTCACACCTTGCCCCTAGCCAATTCTGGTTTAATGGCTCAGCCATCCACCCACCTCTATCTATCCACTACCTCTCCACTCTCCTTTGATGTTTGTGTTCCTGCACAGCATAGATGCGACATCCTCCTGATGACATTTTCTCTCCTGAGGTACTTTGTCCTCTTTTGTCTCAGAAGTGGCATAAGACCTTATTAAATAATTTGGGTGGTTTTTTTTTTTCATTTATACCATTAATATTCTCTTCATCCAAGCTAGAAATCTGAGAATACTCCTTGATATTTGCCTCTTTTTATTATCATGCTCAACTCACAATGAAGTAAAATAATTTTTTTCCTTTGCTGTATCTCTTCTTTATCTCAAATGGCATACCTTCCACTCCAGGCCAGCTATCCACCACCTAATATTTGAAAATCAGCTATCCAGTATTTAACATTTGAATTAATGCAACAACTCACTAGCTGGGCTCTGCTCCAGGATCAGTTAATGCTTACTGTAGACCCAGAATGCTTTGAAAGACTCTCTGACACTAGTCAAAGGAATAAATAGGACCCAATTTACAAATAATATCGGTTTAGCGCAGTTTTATCAGAAGAAGATCCTTTGGTATTCTTTTTTTTCTGTCAAGGAATTTGGATGGATTATTTAGATATTTTAACACAATGTTTATGGATTGAGAAATTTTGTTCCATTCACACAATGGAATGCTATGCAGCACTCAGGAGGAATAACTTTGTAAATTATTACCTCACTCTGGAGGGACTGGAGAGCATTATGCTGAGTAAACTAACTCAGTCCCACAAGGATAAATATTGTATAAGACTGTTATTGTAGAATGAGTATAAGGATCCAGGAAGGGTGGGAGAGGCTGGAAGCAGAGGGGTGTTGATGTACAGGGGAAAGAGGGGGTTAATCATTGGATTGTACAAGTTGAAGAGTGAGGGGTGAGGGAAATCGAAAGAATTTGTTTGAATTTGAATTAGAATTTTGTAAATAAACTAATTAAAAGAAAAAAGTCAACTTGGGGAGTGGGAAGGGAGGAAGAGGGGGTTAAATGTGCAACAATGAATGAATTAAAATCTAACTTTTCTGTAAACTTTTGCTAAAATGACAATTAAAATAAAAATAGTTTATTAAAAAAATGAAGAATTTAAAATAGAAATTATGTTACATCCAGTGACCTACATGCAAGGAATTGTGCTACCAACCCAAAGGCATGCAATTTTCTCCTAGGGAGAAAGTTGGGCAATTTCTTCCTGTTTGCTTTAATAACACACTGGAAGGTCAGCTATGAGTTGGTTTCAACTTGATGGCATTTAACTATGACAACAGCAACGTTTTATATAAACAGAAATATAGATATAAACAGATTTTTTTTCCTTCTGTAATACAGTAATCTTTGTATTTATGACAATGTTGATACCCTTGTACTCCACAACTATGGTGGATTGCATTATTTTCAATATTTCTTTCTTCCATCTCTCAATTAATTTCTTTTTTCCCTTCTGACTTCTAAAATGTATAGAGGAAGATGTATGTAATTTTATGCTGAGACTTCAAGAGGCATGAAATATTTTAGCCAGTCAAAGTCTCCAGTGAAACACGTCCCTTGATTTACTGACTGCTATTATGATGGGTATTGATTGTGGATTCAATTAAAAGAAAATCATTTCAAAATGAAGTCTTTTCTCTATCTATCATGATGATGTCTATTAGTCCAGTGGTGAGGATCTTTGTTTTCTTAATGTTGAGATGTAACCCATAATGAAAAATTCAGTCCTTCATCTTCCTCACTTAGTATCTCAAGTGTTTTTCACTTTCTCCAAGAAAGGTATATAAATCATGCACATAAAAATAATTGTTTTTTACCTTCTCCAAACAAGGTACATAAACCATGTACATAAACTGGTTTATAGGCATGTATGTTTTCCCTCCATTTTGATGATGTACTTTTTTTTCATGTAGTTCAGGTCCATTGTATACAGAATTGCTTTGAGTCATAAGTGAACTGACAGAACCTAATAAAGACAACAAAAAACATAAGAAGAGAATGCCTCAGATATTTTATTTATGACTTATTTAATTGGTGTCCCTGAATGAAAATGTGGAACAAACTTAAAACTGATGCAAAGTTGAGAGTCCAGTTCAGTCTAGATGAGTCAGTTTACCTATTGATGATCTATGGGCCTACACACAAGATGGAAACATTTGTTACTGTAATCCATTGGATTTCAGATATCTTTCTTCTGTACTACTGATGCAACATAGTGAATTCAGACTGTAATGGGATTGCAAGAGTGTGTGTGTGTGTGTGTGTGTGTCTTAACCAAAGCTATTTCTCTTGAAAGAAAGGATGTTTTCATTTAGCCATTTTAGTTTTCATTCTACTGTTATGACTTGCAATTTGCTCTTTGTTCTGCTAATGGGAAGCAACAAGTACAATTATTAGAAAAGTACAAATGAACCTGGTAACCCTGTCCCAGTTTTAATTTTCTTGGTTTCCAAGGAAATATTGTTATTGTAAATGTCTGAGACATCTTGAAACATCTTCCTGATAATGTCATCAGTCCTACAATATAATAACCCCTTGACCTATCACTCCTAGCTCTAACCCTTACATCCTCAACTAGACCCTAGCTAATTTCTTCTTTATATCTTAGCTACTTCTGTGTTTAATAAATGTAGCCTCACTCAAACTCCCTCTAAATACATATATTTCAACTGGACTGGCCCAAACAACAGATGTGTATGACATTTCTCAGTTCCCATCTTTCTCCCTCAACAGTTTTATCTCTTATATTAGTGATAGAGTAGCAATCAAAATAAAATCTTACTATTTTGGAACCTATAAACTAGATGATGATGATGTCACAGAATAGGGCATGATTCAGATCTTCATAGGGTTACTTTGAGTCATATTCAACCTGATAGCACCTAACAACAACAACAAAAATGTTTCATTTCACTCACGATATTTTAGTTTTTTCACACCCATGTATAAACATGTGATGCTTTGTTCACAATAGCAAAGAGTTAGGAACAATCCAAGTGTCCATCAACAAACGAATGGATAGAGAAGCTGTAGTGCAGTCACACAATGGAATACTATGCTGCATTGAAAAACAAAGAACTCCTGAAATATTATACAAAATGGGTGACCCTGAAGGGCATCATGCTGAGTGAAATATCTCAGTCACTGCCACTTTTCTAAAATGAAACTGATGTCAAGGTTGAGGGGAACCTAAGAAAAGAGGCAATAAATAATGTATACTGCATTGAAACAGAGGGAAAGAACTGTTTAAGAGGAATATAGGATTAGGTAATATTTTCATAACAAGATTATAGAAAAAGAAATGCACAGTAAAGTGGACTGTGGACTTGGGGGAAGGATTGTATAATAATGAAAGAATTTTTTTTCTTTTCAGAGAGAAAAATGAACTGGGGGAGGAGTTGGCAGGGAGAAAAATGAGCAACAATCAACGAATGGGGAAAATTAAAAGGAAAGAATATGCTTTAAAATATATATGTTGCCTTAAAAATCATTAATAAAAAATTTTAAAAAGGTTTAAAAAAGTGGGGGGAGATCTTTTGACTTTATTTTCCAGGAAATCCAAAACTAGTTCAAGACAGAAATTTAAATATTTTAAATAACACAACAAAAATCATTTTAGAAAAAAAAATCATTTTAGAGTATAATAGGCTTCATCTCTCCCAAGTAATACATTCTGAATTCTTATAGAATTTCATGAGTCACAGGATATGAATAGTATACAGTTATTATGACTTTAGAGAAATTAGAAGAGGGGTGAAAAGTTATATCACTTACTTTAGGGCATATTTTCAGAAATAATACATTTTTAGTCATCATGCTAGGAAAGGGAGACAGTGAAAGAAAGGAAGACCTTCCATGAGATAGATTAATGGAGTGTCTACCATTAGAACTTCAACAAAATGAAGATCATGAGGATGGTCCAAGGGAAGGCAAGACTCCTATCTGTTCTTCACAGAGTCGCTATGAAATGTAGTCAACTTAATGGCTTATAACAATAACAGTAGAAACATCATAATAGTAAACATAAGGAGCTTCAGTGGCATAGTCACTAGGGAGTTGTGCTGCTTATCCAAGGATGATGCCTCTCTGGTGATTTTAATACACCAGTGACTCTTTTGTAGAAAGATGGGTGATCTTCACGCATTGTTCCCATGAGAAACTCAGTGGAGGATCAGCTATGAGTCAATTCTGGTTCAATGGTAATGAGAGTGATTATATAACTATATATATATTTCTGTTAGTACCATTCTTTTAGGTCACATAGTCCTGGTGTGTCCACTTGCCATACAGCGGTAACTTATGGTTGCTGTGAAGCTAAACACGGTGATGTTGATGTGTCAAATGAGAGAATGGTTACCCATGGCGGACAGTGTTTGGTGGAGCACCTCAGTTAAAACAAGCCTGGATCTTTGTAAACTTGGACTTTGCTGGGAGATCTGCAAGGACACCAGAGGCAGTTCTAGGCCGGGGTTGGCGACCCAGCCTTCCTGTCTGCTACCACTGCAGGTACTGACTACAGTTCCCAGAGGTCTGAGGGGAAACGCCATCTTTGTAAACTTGGACTTTGCTGAGAGATCTGCAAGGACACCAGAGGCAGTTCCAGGCCATGGCTTGTGACCCAGACACCCCACACCCATTTAGGAAGACAATCATATTTACCACATCTATAAGATTTATCAACCTCTCCTAAAATACTCACGTACCATTGAGGATTAAGTTACGTGGGGAATCAAACTGGTTTCTGGCCTGAGTACATAGGGCCCACTAACTCAAATGACAGGGAGATCCTGAGCATCTCCAAAGAGTGGGGGAGCTATTCCAGAAAGGGAACAACAGACTTCTTCCTTCATTATTTAGGTTCTCCTGAGGCCCTCCCCACGTGTATCAGTGTGCACTTCCTCCCTCCCCACTCACGTGAGCGTTGGAGTGTGCACACACCCTCTACGCATTTACTCTTGTTTCTGCCCAACCTTCTTCTGGAACGGTGACATCAAATAAAAAACCAGCTACCACCTCAGACACGAAGAATTCTGCCACACCAAGGGCCCATAGAAAGCAGAGTGCTTCACTTGTCCCACCAGCCCAAAGCAAGATATCAACCCCCAAAGAAGACACAGTAGCAACGGATTTCTTGGAGCCAGAAAGCCTGATGGATCTTTCTGATAGTGATTTTAAAAGAACAATGATTGAATATTTTCAATGGATAAAAAAGAAACTGGAGGAAATACAGAATAGTGCTAGCAAAGATAAGGAGGAGCTTAAAAAAACAATCCAAAACAACGCAGAGAAAACAAATGAAGCATTAGAGGCATTGGAAAAGCAAGAAACTGTGATCCAGAATTTGAAATCTAAGGTTTCTGATGCTGCCAACATGATGGAGGGACATACGAATAGAGGAGAAGAGATGGAAAACAGAATCAGTGAAATAGAAGATAGAATTGACACCACAGATCTGACCGAGAAAAAAGCAGAATCCAAAAAGAAGGAAACAAAAGAAAGCTTGAGAATAATGTGGGATACCATTAAAAGAAATAACATCCACATCATTGGAATCCCAGAACGGGAAGAAGCAAGTAAAGGCACTGAAAAAGTTGTGGAAGAATTACAAGAGGAAAACTTTCCAGGAATAATGAAGAATGACAGAATATATATATCCAAGAATCTGAGTGAACACCATATAGAATAGACCCTAAAAGAAAAACACCAAGGCACATCATTGTCAAATTTGCTAGAACTAAAGACAAGGAGAGAATACTAAAAGCAACCAGAGAGAAACAAAGAGTGACCTATAAGGGAGAACAGATAAGATTAACTGCTGATTTCTCAGTGGAAACCATGCGAGCAAGAAGAGAGTGGAATGGCATTTATCGAACACTTAGAGAACACAGCTTTCAACCAAGAATAACTGTATCCTGCAAAACTGTCCATCAAGTACGAAGGAGAGATTAAAATATTCCCAGAAATACAAAACCTAAAGGATTTCATAAAAACAAAACCATCTATACAGGAAACACTGAGAGACGTCCTGGAAACAGAGATGCCACAGAAAACAGGATGGACCAAAGTAACTAGCAACAACACCAAAAAGAATTGGACAAAATGACAGCAATAAAACCCTACCTCTCAATAATTACACTGAATGTGAATGGACTAAATGCACAACAGAAGAGAAAAAGAGCAGCAGACTGGATAAAAAAACAAAATCCATCAATATGTTGCCTACAAGAGACACATCGGAAAAATGTAGATAAAGAAAGAGTAAAAATTAAAGGATGGGACAAAATATACCAAGCAAATGGCAACCAAAAAAAAAAAGCAGGAGTAGCAATACTAATTTCTAATAAAATAAATTTCAATGCAAAAACCATCCAAAGGATAAAGAAGGTCACTACATAATGCTCAAAGGGTCAATAGAAGAACAAGATATAACAATATTGAATATCTATGCACCAAATGAAAGACCTGCAAAATATATAAAACACACATTAACAAAGTTGAAAAAGGAGATAGATAACACTACTATAATACTTGGAGACTTCAATAAACCCCTTTCAAGAAAAGATAGAACTACTAAAAAGAATCTCAACAAAGATACTCAAGAATTAAACCACACAATTAACCAACTCGATCTCATAGATATTTACAGGCTAATGCACGCAAAAAAAGCACAATATACGTTCTTTTCCAACGTGCATGGAATGTTTTCCAGAATAGACCACATTCTAGGTCACAAGGCAAGCATCAACGAATTCAAAAACATAGAAATTATATGAAGTATCTTCTCAGATTACAATGTCACAAAATTAAAAATTAATAACAAGAGAATAAAGGAGAAAAAATCATACATTTGGAAGCTAAACAACAACTTGTTTGAACACGACTGGGTACAAGAAGAAATAAAAAATGAAATTAAAAAGTTTCTTGAAACAAACGACTATGAAGACACTACTTACCAAAACCTCTGGGAAACAGCCAAAGCCGTAATCAGAGGTCAGTTTATAGCAATTAGCAAACACATCAAGAGGCTGGAAAAATTGACCATTGACTCTCTAACCCAACATCTCCAAAAAATTGAAAAAGAACAGCAAGAAAACCCATCAGCTTCTAAAAAAACTGAAATTATAAAAATTAGAGCAGAGATAAATGAAATAGAAAA
>NW_006400116.1:1616688-1646809 GCF_000299155.1 Elephantulus edwardii
GGGGTTTTTCTTTCCACTGTTGTAGAATGAGGCTGGCATTGGGGTGAGGGTAAGACTGAGAAAAACTGGATGAAATATGTTTACGGCATTGAAGTCTTTGGGGGAGAGAATATTTTCTATTTTAGGGCATTATGTTTATCATAAGAGTACGGAATGAGGGTTGCAGATTGGATTATATTTGGGGGTTGGGGGATGTGTGTGGGGGATTGCGTACCAATGAGGGAGTTTTTCTTTTGCGTTTGAAGGAGAGGAGCAAACGGGGATGGGGGTCGTGGGGGAGAGGGGTGCAACAATGAATGAATGGAATTCCAAAATGTCTGTAGATGTTCATTGAAATTAAAAATAAAGAAATTAAAAACAAACAAACAAAAAACAAGCCTGGAAGCAGAAGTGGCATCCACTTCCGTAATAACTTGCCTCTGGAAACACTATGAACTTGGAGAAAGGGTAAAAGTTACACAAGTGTTGGGAACTTTCATTCATAGGGTCACTATGAGTCGCCTACGACTCGATGGCACTTAACAACAACAACAACAACAACCATTAAGTCAGAACCAGCTCATAGCTGGCCCTCCAGTGGGTTTTCAGAGGCAGCTAATTACACTGTAAGAGATTGCCTGTCTTTCTTCCACAGATCAGCTGATGGATTCGAACTGCATATTTTTGAGTTGGCAATACAATTCTTTACCACTAATCCCATATATAATCATTTCATAAGCCATCCTGTAAAATATTGTGTTACATTTCTTTTGTTATAAGGTACAAGTTGAGTGTAAATGTTAGTTTAATAATGCTGTGACACTGATGTGTCAGATGTGATACTGGTTACTCATAGTGAACAGTGTTTGGTGGAGCTCCCCAATTAAAATAAGCTTGGAAGCAGGAGTGGTATCCACTTCTGAAATAGCTTGCCTCTGGAAATCCTATGAACTTGGAGAAATGATTGAAATTATACAAATGTTCAGGTCTTTCATTCACAGAGTTGCTATGAGTTGCCTATGACTCGACATCACTTAATAACAATATATATATATATATAATTCTTATTTTTATTATATATTTCAGATAAGGAAAGATAGGAAAGGATAAATAAAGTTAAATAAAATGAATATAGATCTTAATAGTTCACATCTAGGAACAAAGATGCTACTATATTGTGAACTAGCAAAAAAAAAAAACCAACCAAAACCAACCAGATCTGAGGGGGGAAATGCATCTATTTTTTATTAAGTGTAGACAGAGTGTTCCTTAGACGTGAGAATGGCAACCTCATCTCGGATACTTATGGCAAGTTATCACGAGGGACCATTCCTTAGAAAAAAACAGTTTGCTAAAGTGAAGGATCAGATTAGTGAAAAATAGGACCATCTTTAGTGAGATGGGTTGACACAGTGGCTGCAACAATGAGTTCAAGCACAGCAGCAGCAATTGTGAGAATGATCCAGGATCAGGGAGTGTCCTGGTGTGTTGCACATAGAGTTGTCATGAACTGTGGTGAGCATAGAGTTGTTACCAACTTGGCAGCACCTAACAACTAACTACATTGTAAATTTTTGTATAGAGAGGTTCACAACATATTTTAATGAGAAAAAACTTCTGAAAACTTTGCAGAATTAAAATCATATTGCTACTTTCATTAACATAAATTTGGCTAAAACCCATCTTCCTAATGTAATTCCATTAACGAGTATGAGAAGAAATTAATCAATTGAATTTGTTCCTTACACCAGTAAATATGACTTAGACCTCTAAACTAAGGGCCCCTCCTTGTCTAAATAAATTCACCACTTGATACTTCACTAATATTAAGTAACAAAGGCAAATGTCCTATACTCATAATATCATAAAATATTCCAAAAAAGTCAATTATTATATCTTTCTAAATAGACCCAGTTTTATCCACATCATCTTAAAAAGATTCCAACAGGAAAATAATTAACCTCTTTTGACTAACAGGAAGGATTATGGTGTCTTTCCAATCATATTTTTAAGGTGAAAAATTATTTTTAAAATAGAGTTCAGAATATCATTGTAATCTATATTTTCTTAGTCTATCCAGAGAACTGAATCAGAGGAAATATGTGTGCATACCATCTGGAAGAGAATCTGCAATCTGAAATAAGGTACAAGACTGAGCATGTGGACAGATAGGACTATGTGATTATATCTTAGTCTGGATTCCTAGGAGAACTTAAACAAGAATTTACTATAAATTTACTTATGATGTGCTTCTGGAAGAAACCAGTGAGGAAATTGGGAAGTGAGACAGAAAAGTCATCTAAAGGTGTAAGTTCAGAGAGACTCCAGTTTAAGCCTGACTTTATAGCAGAGCTTTAGAGAATATATTATCTATCAGAGTTTTCCCGATTGGAGGTAAAGAGGCTAGGCTTTCACATTCTCACACTGATTAGTGTTTGCCGTAAACGATTTTAAACAACAACAACAAAAAAAATAAAAATAAATTCAATCCTGTGTGTGTGAGCAAAGTAGTAAAATAGTCCAAAACCATAGTTTTAAAAGAGATTTTAAAAAACAGATCTTAAAGGACAGTCAAGGGAACAAACCATATTTTCTTGTAAAAGCTCAAACAGAACCTAAGAAGGGATAAAAAGATGATAAAAGGAGTCAAGGGAATATGGCAGAGCATCCACAATGTCCGATTAAAAGGAATTGTAGACACCTACGTAGACCCTACCAAGTCAACAGCCAATGCAATTAAGACGTGAGAGTCTCTAGCTCAGTTTTCATCCTATGCTCAGTAGTATCTTCCCTTTGTTGTTGTTGCTGTTGTTGTTATGTGACGTTGAGTTGCCTGCGACTCATAGTGACCCTATGTACAACAGCCCTAAACTCTGTGTTGTGCCAATCTCACTGTCTCTGACCCATCCCAATTACCCCAGTCACTGAATCAATCCACCTCATAGAGGGCCTTCCTGTCCTGTGCTGTCCCTCCACCTTCCCAAGCATGATGCTCCTCTCCAAGGACTGAGCCCTCCTTATAACATGTCCAAAATACATTAGATGGAACCTCAGAATCCTTGCCTCCAAGGAGCCACCCACTTTAACCCTTTCCAGGCTGAATTTGTTCTCCTGGCAGTCCATGATACCCTCAATACTCTTCTCCAGCATCACAGCTCAAAGGCATCAATTCTCCTTCTATCCTCCTTAGTCACTGTTCAACTCTCTGGCGCATAACAAGTGATAGCAAAGACCATGTATTAACTCCATATAACCAAAGATAATTCTTCCCTGAAAGAGCAAAGTCTTTTACTTCAATTGCTTTTGCTTTCATAGACAATTTTTGTTTAGTGTTAGGTGTTATATACCATTGAGTTGGAACTGACTCATACCTGAACTTCCAGTAGATTTTCAGAAGCCATATCTTGCAAGGCAAGAAGGATATTGCCCATTTTTCTCTTGAGGAACAGCTGGTGGATTTGAACTGTATGCTTTTGGATTAGCAGCATAACTCCTTACCACTAGGTCAACAGAGCCCCATAGTTCCTTTTAAAGCATTCAGAATTCTATATTGTTTCTATTCAACCATTTGTTTCCATTGAGCAGAGATAGGGATAGACTTTTATGGAGAGATCAGTTTGCAGCACTGAATTCCAAGATAGAAAATTAGCTTTATCTGTACCACTAGAATCTGTATCACTAGCCCTGTATCCAAGTGGATTTTTTTCAGACATTAGTAAATTTCACTTTCTTAACAGTGGAAATGCCATCTGTTAGTTCTCTGGAAAGTAGTACCAATATATGATTCATTCGCTTATAGATATTCTAATAAAATCTTTGAGCTAAAGTAATTTTTTTCTGAACTTTTTGAATCCTATGACTCATTTTGAGATTTTTTTTGTCTCCTTTAACTCCATTTTCTTTTTTTGCTTCATAATAAGGATTCATCGTAGAGAGGATTAAACCAGGCTACTCCTTGGAGGCAAGGATTCTGGGGCTTCGTCTGACATACTTTGGACATGTTGTAAGGAGAGACAGGTCTTTAGAGAGGGACATCATGCTGGGTAGAGTGGAGGGACAGCGCAGGAGGGGAAGACCCTCTATGAGGTGGATTGATTCAGTGACTGGGGTACTCGGTATGGGTTTGTCAGAGGCAATGAGAGTGGCACAGGTTGGAGCACGGTTTAGGGCTGTTGTACATAGGGTCGCTATGAGTCGCAAACGACTCGACGGCACATAACAACAACAACAAACAACAATAAAAATTTGAAGCTCAAGTATTTTTATGGCCCTCAATGTCTGCTTCTTTCCTCATGTGTAACATCAAGAACTTGCAATTAAGTGAAGGTGAATGATGGATTTCATAATGTCACCTCAAAAATAAGAAACCTTAGCAAAGGATAGATTTCCTTTATCTTCATATGTAACTTATATTCTCCATTAAAACCAGAAATAACATATACCTTACTGGTTTTTACCCCCCTTAATACTGTAAAATATTATTGATAATGTGTTCAGTAATGATTTTTAGACTTCCACAATGGTGTTGCAAGTGGTTTTGCTTTCAGAGACATGGCGTTAGAAGCTAAGAAAGTAAGATCTGAATCTTCTTTTATACTCCAGATCTCCTCAGTTGTGTTTACAGGGCTCCAAAAATTGGAAAACTTCCTCTCTTCTCTGAAACTTCCTACAAAATTGTCCCTTCAGACACTTTCAGTTGAATATTGCTTCTTGGCTAAAGTTCCGTAATTCTCCCCAAAACTGAACGCAGGAACAAATGATATATGTAGTGCCACTCATGTGGGATCATTAAAGTTCTGAAACGAAATTATACTTCAAGGAAACATGGGGAGCTGGCATTTCTTCAAAGTTTGTGTTCCATGCTGTTATCCAACTACACAGATAGTAGAGTTTTAGTGTTTATTTTAGCATTTGTTTAGAGTTTCTTTTCATAGAGGAAAAATGTGTGGGAGAATCTTGATAAAGAGTAGAAAAATGAAAAGTCTTTTTACAAAGTGATAGACTAGTTAACGTAATTCTCCTTTTCCCCAGTAAAATTTGTCTTTCTTCCTTTTGAGATTAGAAGGGGGAAAGAGGATACTACAACACACTAAATTCATTAATAAATCTTGCAAAGAGAACCCAGATATGTAGTGCTGCATAAGGAAATGTGTGCATAAAAAAATAGTATCTTTCTAAATATATTATTAAAATAGCTTGAAGAGAATTGGTATTTTAGTTTGGACTTAAATGCCAACTGGCATGAAGACTATATAAAGGTGTATCTCTTTGTATAAAAATGCACTACAAGTATCTTGTGGTCATAATGGCTTGGAAAATGTCAAATGAATTTTAGGCTGTTTTTCAGAGAAATAAAATATTTCAATTGCTGGCCACTGTGTTGCAATGAAATCTAGTTATAAAGGCTGAGAAAGGTGGGAAACTTACTTAACTATTTTCTCCTATATTTAGCTAATGGCAAAGAGAGGACCTATCTATCCTTTAGGATAAAAAGAGAATTGAAGTGACAAGAAGGAAAATACTAAGTCTTGGAATTCTTGGTAGTGAGAAAGTGCCAGTATGTTTGAGATTGTCATCGACCCAGAGGAGATGAGATAAGAAATCAGATTATTCACAGCCTAAGTAGAAGTAGCTGATAGATTTGACCATGTTAGGTGTGTCAGTTATGAAGTGTTATAACAGAACTAACGTATCTTCCCAAAATTCAGTAGTTAAAACAGCAAGCATTTGTTTAGCCCAAGTGTTTGTTACAGATTGGCAATATGTGTTAGGCTCAGCTAGTGATTCTTCTGTTCACAACTGGGCTCACTCTTGTATGAGAATTGACTTGCTCATCTGGGCTGGCCTTACATGTATGTAATCCTCCTGTAAATTAGCCCAGATGTTCGTGACAATGATAGATCCAAGAGGAAACAACTATCAATGTGTAAACCACCAGAAGTTTCTGCTTTTATTACATCTGCTAATATCCTGTTGGCCAAAACAAGTCACATTGAGTGAGCCAAGGGGCAGAATGGGCTCCCCAAGACAAAAACCTATTTTAGTGTAGTATATGTAGTGAAAAAAATGGAGGCAAAAGGCTTATAAGGACTTGTTACTTCTGTGCTATCAGATTTCATAAGCAAAACATGGTATGGATGAGATCAGGAACTGTTCAGAGTTAGAATACAGCTTGTTGATGTTGTATATCCTAGAGTTAGAACTGACCTCTAGCTGACCCACCAGCAGGTTTTCAGGGCAGTAAATCGCTTGGGTGCAGTTCTCTGGAGCAACTGGTGTATTTGAACAGCATGCTTTTGGTACTACTGTGCAGCTGCTTACCACTAGGCCACCAGGAAGCCCTGTTGTTTTTATAGTGACCCTATGAACAATGGATATGAGCCCTATCCTGTCTAATGCCAACATCACAATCTCCCCCAAGCAGCCAGGAAATATTTCCAACCAGCAGTGCCTAAGAAAACAACAGTATAGGTTCTAAACACTAAAGCAGATCTCTAGGTATTATACAAATGGTTTTCTCTAGGCAACTAACCAAAATGCTAATAGTTGGAACCTATTCAACAACTCCATTGAACAAATCTGTTTTTGTTAAGATAAAGAGGTGGGGAGGGGGAGAAACTCAAACACTCATGCAGCAGTTCTACTCTGAAATACCCAGAGTTACCATGAGTCAGGTAGCTCTGGTGGTCTAGTGGAAAGTGTCTATGCTATAATCCCAAAGGCACACAGCTGGAATCCACCAGCTGCTCTGTGAGAAAAGGATGAGCAATTTCCTTCCGTACAAAGACTGCCTCTCAAAACCTGCTGGAGGGTCAGCTATGAGTTAGTTCCAACTCTAGGGCACACAATAACAAAAACAACAACAACATGAGTCAGAAGTAACTCGACAATAGTAGTAGTTGTTGTTATGTGCTGTTGAGTTGCTTTTGACTCATAAAAACTCTGTGTACATTAGCTCTGAACCCTGCTCTTTCCTGAGCAAATCTCATCATCTCTGAGAGGCCTAATCCCATTGCTCCAGTCACTGAGTCAATGTATCTCATCCTGGGTCTTCCTCTCTTGCTCTGTCCCTTCACCTTTCTAAGCATGATGTCTCTCTCCAAGGACTGGTTCCTCTTGGCCATGTGCCAGGATGTGAGATGGAGCTGCAAAATTCTTGCCTCCAGACAACAACCTGATTTCACCCTCTCCGGGATAGACTTGTTTGTTCTCCTAGCAGACGTTTGGGTGTTTTTTGGTTTTGTTCTTTTTTATTAAATGATATTTATTTATATCTTTTTTTTTAGTTAAGCACTAGTACACCTCAGTTTGTTTTCTTGAAATACCTTAGAGTATTAGTTGTTTATTGTTTCATATTCATAGCACTTCCAAATGTGCCACGTGCCTCATAACAGTATTTAGGAATTATCTTCACAGCAGCCTAGTGAGTGTGATGATATGAGCATTCAGTTTATTACAGAGGTAAGTGAATATGGTAAATGTGTCCCAGGAACATCAAACTAACTGAAATGTGGAATGTTTCAGCAACCCCCTGGATATTTACTTTATACAAGAAGACATGTTTCTGGCTTAACTGACAGATCATTGCAATAAAGTTAATAAACCAAACAGATGTTTTAGCATCATGTTTTCTCAGCTGAAAAACATATTGAAGATTTTGAAAAGATCAATCCATTTGCCTCAAATTTTATCTGTCAGTTATTATAACAGCCAGTTATTATAACTGATTATCTGTAGAATTTATATGAGATGAATATGAATCACCCAGTGACATAACTACATGACCCCAGTAAACTTGGAGGATCATGCTACCTGCAGTTGGATTTCTCAAGAAACAGATGTGAGACTAGGATCCTATTGAAAATATTTTGAGAGTTATTGCAGGAAACATTGGAAATTAGACAGGAAGTGGATGTTGCCAATAAAGAGAACTTTGTGAAACAGCTTCTACTGAGAGCAACTGGAGCTGAACCATATAGTTGGGAAGAGACTTAGGGAAACAATGTAGAACATATGTCTAGAGTTATCCCACCAAAGGATTAAGAGAACTGAGATGTTTAAACTCTGAATCTTGTCAATAATTGGTTGAGTCCTGCTCTTAAGCTGGGTTAATTTCTTAGCACTTTTTATTTGTCACATACTTGGGCAAAACATCTTGCCATGACTTCATAGAAATCCTTCAGTAAAAAGATTTAGATGTCTTAAGTGTGGAGTAGAAGTACAAAATAAATCAACATACTAATGTCAATAGATAAAAATGAAAGGAATCACATGCCCATTTTTACAGATACAGAAGAAGAGTTTGATAAAATTCAATACCCCTTCTTGATGAGAACATTAAAGAAGATTAGAGCTGAAAAGAAATTTCAGGGCATATGATTATGATTCAGGGCATAGATTAAAAGCTAAAAGCCAACAATTAGTGGTGAAACACTGAGAGTTTTCCATTTGAATTTAGAAAAAATAAAAAAGTGTCTGTTCTAACCACTTTTCTTATTAAAATTTTATTAGAAGTCCTAACCAGAGAAATAACACAAAAATAAGTAAAAAATGTACCTAGATTGGAAAAGAAATAAAGTTATCTCTAATGATGATATGTTCTTATGCAAAGAAATGAAAAAGCATCCACCAGTAAATGCCCAGGAAAAAAAATAGCAAAGTTACAGTGTACAAATTTAACAATGTTCATAGCAGAATTATTCACCATCGCAAGAACATGGAAAAAGCCCAAATGTCCAAACACAAACAACTGGATTGAGAAACACAGTACTTTCACACAATGGAATACTATGCAGCACGCAGGAGCAATGATTTTGTAAATTATTACCTAACTTGGGAGGGACTGGAGAGCATTAGGCTGAGTGAACTAACTCAGTCCTACAAGGACAAATATTGTATAAAACCATTGTTGTAGAATGAGTATAAGGATTCAAAGGGGTGAGGAATGGTGGAAGCAGAGGGATGTGGATGTACAGGGGAGTGAGGTTTAATCATGGGGTTGTACAATTTAATGGGGAGATGAGGGAAATTGGAAGACTCTGTTCTCAAAAACAATGTATTTGAATTTGTAAATAAACTAGCCCAATAATAATAATAAAAATAAACTGGTGTTATGGCCCAGTAAATAGGCAATTCTGCTGGCAACACAAAGGCTCAGGAGGCAACCCTACTCCTCTTTTCCGTCTCTGGTAGCCATGGTCCTGGTGTGCTGCAGGAACTCCAGCCATTTCATCTGATGGTGGTGGATCTCCAACAATTGGCACCCTGGGCTTTGAGGATCTGGGAGTGGCCAGCGCACTTGAGAGTGGGTGCCTGGCTGTCAACAAGCTCACCTTTCCGCTTATAAGCTTGACCAAGGGGAGGCAGTTCAGGGAGCGGGGCGGCCAGCAAGCAGGAGATGATGGCCAGGTGCATCAAGTGCTGAGTATTGAGGGTCCCGAGGTCCTTCTCCTAAGAGGCAGTTTCGAAGACTACTCTGCAGCAGCTTCACTCTCCACAGCAGCTGCTCTAAGAGGAAATCATGAACAGCAGGATCCAATGTATTTCTTTCGGCTTTCAGTGTCAGCTAGTGATCTGCAGATGAATACTAGCACCCTTCTCCAGCCAATCCAGGTGGCATGAGGGCGAGACATCTGAGGGGTCAGGCAGTAGCGAGCTCCCCAATTTTTGGGTGGTGGGGAGGGCTGGTTCCTCCCATTTTTCTCTCCTGCCAACCTAAATGCAGGTGATTCGAATCCACTGCTGCTCCTTGGGAGAAAGATGGACAATCTCCTCCTGTGTGATTTTCAGCCTCAGAAAACAGACTGAAGGGTCAGCTCTCATTTGGTTCTGAATCAAAGACAAATAACAACATGTAAAAGCAATGAGAAATTTGAGTGGGAAATTACAAATAATTATATTAAATATATACAAGTTTTAATAATTAAAATTTTGCTTTTTCTATGTTGAACTTTTTTGAGGAAATTCCAAACTGCTTTCCAGAGTGGTTAAAACGTTTTACAATTTCACGACCAGAATTTGAGAGTTCCCACCTCTCTACATCCTCTCCAATATTTATTCCTTGCTGTCCTACTTAACTTTGCCACTGCTACTAGGGTGAGATGACATCTCATTGTGGTTTTGATCTGCATCTCTCTTATTGCCAGTTATTTGAGCATTTCTTCATGTGTCTGTTGGCCATCTGAATGTTTTCCTCTGTGAAAAGTCTGCTATTCCATTACTAGGAATATACTCCAGGGACATTAGAACTGAGACAAAAACAAAGATTTGCAAACCAATGTTCATAGCAGCATTATGTTAAGAACATAAAAACTGTCTAAATGTCCAGCCACAATGGATTGAGAAATTGTGGTGAATTCCACAATAGAATACAATGCAGTGCTCAGGAACAACAATTTTGAAAAATACTACATAATGTGGGAGAGACTGGGGAGTATTATGATGAGTGAACTAACTCAGTCTCACAAATAATGCATAACATTATTAGTCTAAAAATAGAGGGATAACTAGTAAAACATGTATAGTGACCCAAGGGGGGAAGGAATAGGAGAATAGTGGTTAGGATGGGTAGGTGAGAAACCGCAGGGTTGCACAGTTTGTTGAGTGGAAGGAGAGGGTGAAGGAAATGGGAAGGATCTGTGTGAAAAGATGGAATAGTGATGGGAAGGGTCCAGTAGTGATTAATTTTATAGAACATAATGCAATGCAATGATTGTCTGAAACACAATATAAATGAAGAATAATGTGAAACAAAAAAATTTTTACATTTTGCTTATTCTATTTGTAACTAAATATAAATTTTCCTATCATGTTATATTTATTAACTTATTAAAAGTTATTAAAATAGCAAATTCCAATAAATTTTAAAAAATTAATATTTTTATATACATTCTTTTCAAGGTCTCTACATAAGTTGAACTTGCATATGAGTAATCGATAGTGTGTTTTACAGCCAGTACCTGGCCTACTTTTCACAGCTGATACTGAGCTTCTCCAGTGATTCTTTCCACATATATAAGTATTTTAATTCTTTTGCAGACCATCAGGTACATGTGCATTGTAACTGTGTTTCTTATAAAAGGTGTTTGCAATGAATAAATCATTGATTGATTTTTACAGGATTCTATAATTCTCTCTCCAACCTCATTTCTGTCACCAAGTCCATTCTTCCTGACTACTGACCCTTCTTCACTGTTCCCAACTTTTGAATTCCAGTCACTCATCATTATTAATCCATCTAGATTTACGTTCCATTGATTTCAAAGTGCAAGAATTGGTAGAAGATATCTATTTCCTCCACTTTGGCTTTGACTGTCTGTACATATATTTGAATGATAGTGATACCAACAGGTCTTTCTTTTATGTGTATGGATATTATCCTGTCATTCACATAATTGTATTTCAAGAAGGATCTAGAAACAGTGTTTTTGAAAGTGATCTCATTTTACCTTACCTTTTAATTTCATACTTCTGACATTCCAGCTCCAGTCACTAGTGCCTGTTTGCAACTGTTCCTCCTCTTCGGTGATCCCCAACACAAAGGCTCAGCATCTGGTGCCATATATGCTTGTCTAATCTAAGTGTGCTCTATTGTGCATAGGATTTTTTTAAGCTCTTCAGTCTTCAATATGTATTGAGCTCAATATTAAGAATGGGAAACATCATGATAGATGGAGAAGAGATTGATACTGTTAAAAATTTCAGCTTGCTTGGTTCCACAGTAGGAAATTTAAAGATAAATTGCACTGGGGAAATCTACTTTCAGTAACCTCTCCAGAGTACTGAAAAGCAATGATGTCAGTCTGGAGTTTAAGATGAGAAAGATGAGCAATCTCATTCCATGAAATTAAACTGAGTCTGAAAACCCACTGGATGTTCAACTATGAGTTTGTTCTGACTCAACTGTACACAACAACATTGACATTTTAACGATATTAAATTTATCAACTTATGAACAGGAAATAGATTTTAATTAATCTAATTATTCTTTAATTGTTGTCAGAACAAAGCAAAAAAACACTGCATGGTTCAACATCAGAAAAGGATTGTGTCAGGCTTGAGACATTGTGTTAGTTGAGGGGGGGAAAGAGTGTTAAGGGGTGGAGGGAGATGAGGATTCTCAGGGGATGATGGCAGGGCAGGGAGCAGGAATGGGATCACGTCCCATGTACTGATGTGGCTGGTAGGACCAACACTAAATTTGATAGCAGTGTAACCAGGTAGGAACTCTCTTCTCTTTTGAGTAAAACACTTGTCCTTCAGATAGTGATCTAATGCTGTGCATCCAAAGTCAGAGAGACTAAGAAGGATTGACTGTTCACTTCCAAAAAAAACCCAAATAACTGGCCTTCTAAAACTCTATGCACAATTGTACACACTCAGATTTGACTAGCAGAGATGGCATCAGTGGCTGAACCCTCAAATTTGGAAACACAAAGGATGTGAAATGTTTGCAAGCAGACACTAGTGATTGAAACTCAGAATGTGAGAAGTATGAATGTAGGAAAATTAGACATTGTTAAGGAAAAAATGGAAAGTATAAAAATTGATATACTAGGACCTGGCGAGTTGAGATGAATTGGCATGGGACATTTTGATTCAGATGATCATATGATCTACTACATAAGAAATGAAAAAGTAAGGAAAAATTGAGTTGCATTCATAGTTAAAAAGACCATTTCTAGATCCATATTAAAATACAATATCCAGTTGTTTATGGATAATTTTCACCAGAATCTTGCTTACATGTGATATTAATGGTATGATTCTATAATTTTCACTCTGTCAAGCCACCTTTTTTTTTGGAATGGGAGTAAATAAGGATTTCTTCCAGTCAGTTGGCCAGCTGGGTTGTCCTCCAGATTTATTGGAACAACCTGGCTCATGATAAAATGATAGAATTTTGTATGATCAATGATTTATTCATTGCAAATATCTTCTATAAAAACACACACACAAGGACCTCACCTGATGGTCTACACAATAATCAGATTGATTATATCTATGGGAAGAATCAGCAAAGAAGCTCAGTATCAAGTGTGAAACAAGGCTAGGTGCAGATTGTGGAACAGATCATCAACTACTCATGTACAAGTTCAAGCTGAAGCTAAAGAAAAATTCCAACAAATCCACAAGAGCCAAAATTGAACCTTCAGTCTATTCTACCTGAGTTAAAAAGCCAACTCAGGAACAGGTTTGAGTCCTTGACCACTAATAAATGCAGACTAGACAAACTGTGGGAAGATATCAGGAATATCATCCCTGAAGAATGCAAAAGGTCATTATAAAGACAAAGGAGGAAGAAAAAACCAAGTTGGATGTCAAGAGACTCTGAATATTGCCCTAGAACGCTAAGAAGCCAAAGCAAAAGGAATAAATCAAAACGTTAAGGAGTTGAATAAATTGTTACAAAGGGCAGCTTGGGATTTTCCTAGAGCAACATGTATTTTGATTTTTTGACTGCTAGTACCAAAGGTGTCAATTGTAGATCCAACCAATAGGAAATCGTTGACAGTTTCCATTTTTTCCCAAAACAACATTATGTTTTCTATTGTGCTTGATATTAAGATATAATTCTTATTGAAGATTGTCATCTTTCATATCCTGCAACAAGTATTTTAAATCTTCTTTACTTTCTACAAAAAATGTTGTGTCATCTGCATAATGCATGTTGCTGATGAGTCTTCCTCCAAGCCCGATGCCACATTCTTCTTCATAAGTCTAGTTTCTAAAATTATTTTCTCAGCATACAGGTTGAGTAGATATGAAGAAAGGATGCAACAATTACACATATTTTTCCTGACTTTAAACCATGTAACATTGCCTATCTCTGTTGGAGCAACAGTCTCTTGGCTTAGGCAAAAGTTTTGTATGAACACAGTTATGTGTTCCAGAATTATCATCGTCCTAAAAATTATCCATAAATTGTTATGATCCACACAGTCAAATGCCTTTGTATAGTCATTAAAGCACAAAGAGACAACCTTCTTCTTGTTGTTGATTGTCATGACTCATAGCGAACCCATGAACAAAAAACCAATAAAGGAGGACTTTCAAATCACCACCAAACTCATGAAAATATGCTACGTGGATTATTGCTTTTAAAATGATATAAACTGGTGTATATATATATAAGTTGGATGTACTCGCAAACTCCCTTTGCATTGTTTACCCATTGGACATCTGAGGTAAGTTTTCTACATAAATTTACTGTTTCCTAAAACAAAACCAATTCTTATTTATTTCTTTAATTGGCTAGGGAGAAGAAGAAGAAATATCTGATAAAATACCATAAAGTCTACTTCAATTTCAACAATGCTTAACATTTCATTTAAATTTTACTTTATAGCATTCTGTACTTGTGATCAATTCAATTAGAGATGAATATAGTTCATGGATTTAAATGCTCTAAATTTTAAACACTGTTAGATCATACTATGCTCAAAGTGAAAGAAAATTCAAGGAGAAAGGGAAAAAAATAGAGAAACTAAGCAAAGACATATATACAGATATAGACCACTGTGGATGCTTCACAGGCAGAGATTAGAGGAGGAAGGAAGGGAGCAGAGATTACAAACGAATGGAGAAAAGGAAGAGGATGAGAGGATAGAGAAGAATTTCCAGAAGGTATTATAAATAATGGTGTTATAAAGTTGTAATTAATGTTATACAATTAAATGAATATGAGTGACTGAATTAAAATTGGTTACAAAGAATATAAAGGGAAAAAATATAAAAAAAAGAAAACTTTTCATCAAGAGTTTTCAAAAAGACAAAAAATACAAAGACAAGGTACTAACTGGATAATATCTTTTTGAAGCCATATATGTGATGAGACATTATTAACAACAAATTAATAAAAACCATCAACAACATAATAACAAGACTATCAATCCAATTATAAAATTAATAAAGGATTTGAACGAGCCCTGGTGATGATAAGGAGCTGCACTGCAACCTCAAAAGCATATGGTTTGAATCCACCAGGTGCTCCAAAGGAGAAGGAGGGACAGTCTCCTCTTGAGTGAATAACTGCCTCAGAAACCAAGGGTCAGCTATTATTTGGTTCCAACTTAACAGCAAACAACAACAGAAGACTTAAATAGACATTTTATAAAGGAGGATTTTCAAATCACCACCAAACACATGAAAACATGCTCCATGGATTATTGCTTTTAAAATGATTAGTACATAACTAGTTCCCATAAGATAAAGACTTTTCAAAATGCTGCTATACCACTTCATCATCTCTGATGTCAGCTATCCTTTCTCTTGTTGGCTCTCTCACTTCTGTCTATATCCTTGAGTTTTCAAAATTTTTTAAGAACTCTTGGAAACTAAATAAACAAAACCCAAAAAACCATCAGAGAGGATGACTGATGAGGTTGTAGATCATTTAGCCTGGTGTATGTTGTAGCAGAAACTAAAGAACAATAGGCCAGGAGCCTACCAGCTGTGCCCATTAGTCATAGACTGTGGATTGTTGGAGCAGCAGGACCAGGTTAGATGCAATGTCTAGCATGAACAAGATAAAGCTTCCCAGGAGCATTTTTGTATACAGAATCTCGGACTATAAGACACACTCCCAGGAGAACTAAGCAGGGCAATTGGGTCAATAATCTATTAGGGCGCTGGAGAAGAGTCTTAAATGTAAGCATGGACTGTCAAAAAACAAATAAATCTGTCTTGGAGAGGGTGAAACCAAGTTTCTCCTTGAAGGCTAGGACTTTGAAGCTCTATTTCACATACTTTGTGCATGTGACCAAGAGGGACTTGTGCTTGAGGAAGGACATCATGCTCAGAAGGGTGGAAGCACAGTACAGGAAAGGAAACCTCTGGTGAGATGGATTAATACTGTAACTGGGGCTATGAAGGTAGGTGTGTCAGAGTCACTGAGACTGGCTCAAGACAGGGCAGAATTCAGAGCTGTTGTACATAGGGTCAATATGAGCCACAGGCAACTCGATGGCACATAACAACAAAAACAACACTCCTAATAAATAAATTAAGCAAATAACTTGCTCTCAAATAAAGAAGGTAAGAATTAAAAATTTATTTCCATTTCAGGAATCAATAGGATATCAATTGAAATGTTTCAACTAACAGAAGTAGCCCCAGATGTGCTCACCAGTTTATGCCAGAAAATTCGAAGTACACCTGATGGCCAATTGTCTGAAAGAGATCAATATTTATTTCCATTCCCAAGAAAGGTCATCCAACAGAATGTGGAAATTATCACACAACATAATTAATGTCACATGCAAGCAAAATATTGCTGAAGATCATGCAAAAATGACTAGAAAGCAACCAGAAGTTCAAACTGGGATTAGAGGAGGTTGTGGTCAGCCCTGGCTGCCTAATGGATAAGGCATTGATCTCCTAGAAGAGGTTGTGGAACCAGGGATATCATTGCTGATGTCAGAGTGATCTTGATTCAAAGCAGAAAATACCAGGCGAATGGCTGTTCATGCTTTTTTTTTATTATGCAGAGGCATTTGACTATGTTGATAATAACAAATACAGCCAATGTTGAGAAGAATGAGAATCTCAGAATATATGATTGTGTCCATGTGAAGCTTACACCTAGAACAAGAGGTTGTGTGGAAGGAACAAGCAAACATCACAAGATGTGCAGCAGGGGTGTATCATTTCTCCATGCTTACTCAATCTTTATGCTGAGCAAGTTATTTAAAAAGCTGGACTCTATGAAGAATATAGCATCAGGATAGGAAGAAGACTCATCTACAACGTGTTATGTAGATGATACAACCTAACTTGCTGAAAGTGAGGAGGACTTGAACTATTTGCTGCAGAAGGTCAAAGAATATAGACTTTGAGTTGGATTACATATCAATATTAAGAAGATATAAATCTTCACTACTGGATAAGTAGACAATATCATGATAGATGGCAAAATGATTAAGGTTTTCAATCACTTTATATTATTTGGACCCATAAACAACACCCTCGGTACCATCAGAAGATGTATCGGAAGAATCTGAAGACAGACACCTCTCCAGGTTCCCAAGGAGCAATGATGTCAGTTCGAAAAATTAGGTCTGATTCAAGTCATGGTCTTTTTAGTCATTTTCTGTGCATCTGAGAGCTGGACAATGAATAAGGAAGACAAAAGAAACATTGATTCCTTTGAATTGTCTTATTGGAGAAGAGTACTGAATATCCCATGGACTGCCAAAAGAGCAAACAAGTATATCTTGGAAAAAGTGCATCCAGAATACTCCTTGGAGACAAAGATGATATAACTTTATCTCACATACTTTAGCAAGTAGCTAGGAGAGGCTTTGCTTTGGAGAGAGACGTTATGCATGAAAAGGTGAAGGGTTGGTGAAAGAGAGGAAGACCCTCAACCAGGTGGATTGACACTATGACTGCAGCATGTCAGAGATGATAAGGATGGCACAGGACAGGATACAAATATGTTGATCACAGTGTCTCTGTGAATTATACTCAACTGAAAGGCACCTAATAACAATAATAACAGGATTGGAAAATGGAAGACTGTGACTGGAGTGCCATATTAATCCATTATGTACCATGGATATTCAGTGTCATTATCCATAAGAGTTTTGCAAATCAAAACCACAACGAAATATCACTCTGCTACAAATAAAATGAATAGGATAATTTTTAAAAAGTAACATAATCCTATCTCCATACCTCTTCAACCTATATGCAGAACAGATTATCCGGGAGGCTGGGCTCTATGAGGAGAAATGTGGGGTCAGGATTGGTGGACGATTTATCAACAATCTGCGTTATGCGGATGACACAACCCTGCTTGCTGAAACTGAGGAGGACCTGAAGCACCTGCTGCAGAGTGTCAAGGACTGCAGCCTGCAATATGGATTGAGGCTCAATGTCAAGAAGACAAAGATTCTCACCACTGGACCAATCGGCAGCATCAGGATGGATGGTGAAGAGATTGAGATTGTACACAGCTTTAGTTTGCTTGGCTCCATAGTCAACAGTCTTGGCACCAGCAGCCAGGAAATTAAAAGGCGCATTGCCATGGGAAAGTCTGCTGTTAGGGACCTCTCCAAAGTGCTGAAGAGCAGTGGTGTCTCTCTGGAGACTAAGGTGCGTCTGATACAGGCCATAGTCTTCGCAATCACCTGTTATGCAACAGAGAGTTGGACAATGACCAAGGAGGATAGAAGGAGAACTGATGCCTTTGAGCTGTGGTGCTGGAGAAGAGTACTGAGAATACCATGGACTGCTAGGAAAACAAATAGATTTGTCCTGGAGAGGGGTAAACCGGGTGGCTCCTTGGAGGCAAGGATTCTGAGGCTCCATCTAACTTACTTCGGACATGTAGTGAGGAGAGACCGGTCCTTGGAGAGGGACATCATGCTTGGGAGGGTGGAGGGACGGCGCAGGAGAGGAAGGCCCTCTATGAGGTGGATTGATTCAGTGACTGGGATAATTGGGATGGGAGTGTCAGAGACAATGCGATTGGCACAGGACAGAGCGGAGTTTAGGGCTGTTGTACATAGGGTCGCTATGAGTCGCAGGCGACTCGACGGCACATAACAACAACAACAAACAACAACACAAAAGAAAATAATAAATATTGGCATGATTGTCAAAGAAATTTTAATCCTTATTTTTTGCTGTTGATAATTTTAAAATGGCATTTCTATTGTGGAAAATAATGTGGAAGTTTCTTGAGAAACTGAAAATAAAATTCCTATGTGATTCAGCAACTCCACCACGAGGAACATACCAAAAAGATTTAAAAACAGGGACTCAAATAGATACTTCCACACCAATATTCATCCATAATAACAAACAGATGTAAACAATATAAATGCCTATCAACAGATGAATAAATGAAATGTGATGCAAACATTATGAAATACTACTTGACAAGTAAGAGAAATAAAGTCTTGCCATAGTATAGTAGAACTTGAAGATATCATGCTAAGTTAATAATTCAGTCAATAAGGACATATTTTGGATGAACTTATTTTTATAAAATGGAAAGAAAAGAAAACACAGAGAACAATTTATTTGTGATTACTATCAATGAGACAGGAAGAGGGTGGTTATTGCTTATGAAGTTTTTGGTGAAATAAAAATTACATTGATTAAAGGTTTGGTGACAAAATCAGTTATTGTAAGTGCTATGAATAAAATGCATACCTGTAAAATGTTGAGTTGGCAAAAGCTGTGTGATAGACACATCTACAGCAGAAACAATAAGTGTTTAAAGGAAGAGTAGTTGCTGATGTTGCTTGTTTGTGTTTAACCAAGCTGCTACAGGGTATTTATTTAAATAAAATAAACAAATTTCCAACTGTTGTTAGGGGCTATGGAATTAACTAAACTCTTACTTAATTTGGGCATGTGGCCAGGAGAGACCAGACCTTGAAGAAGGACATCATGCTCAGAAGGGTGGAGGGACAGCACAGGAGAGGAAGACCCTGAATGAGATGGATTAACACAGTAACTGGAGTAATGGGGGTTGGTATGTTGGAACCAATGAGACTGGCTCAGAACAGGATAGGCTTCAGAGCTGTTGTACATAGGGTAGCTATGGATCACAGGCGAGTCAATGGTACATAACAACAACAACATGAATAATGGACCCAAATACTGCTCTGTCATGTGCCATCTTCATCATCTCTGATATACTTAGCCCACTGTTAAACAATGCATCTTTTAAGAGTCTTAGACTTGTGTGTGTGTGTGTGTGTGTGTGTGTGTGTGTGTGTGTGTGTACCATTAAATCAGATCTGACTGGTACAGAAGGAGATTCTCCCTCCTTTTCCAGCAGAACATCTGGTGGATTCAAACCGTGTACCTCTGGGATAGCAGAGCAGCTTCTTGCCACTAGGCCACCAGAGCTCCCTAGTCTTAAATTCTTTTGCTGACCCTCTTACCCTTCCCAACATGATGATTTTTTTAAAGACTTGCCCTTCTAAAAATATGTCCAAAATATGTGAGATGAAATTTCACAAGCCTTGCCTCTAATGGTCACCCTGGTTACACTTCCTCCAAGACAAATTAATTTCTTCTTTTGACAGTCCATGGGCTATTCAGTACTCTTCTCTAAACCCACAATTCAGAAGCATCTATTCTTTTTCTGTCATCCTTATTTGCTGTCCAACTTTCAGATAAATAACTACATAGATGTTGTTGTGTGTACCATAAAGTTGGAACCGACCCGGCTGACCTTCCAGTTAGTTTTCAGAGGCATTTAATTACATAGGAGAAGATTGCCCATCCTTCTCCTGCAGAGCAGCTGGTAGCTTCGAAACACGTGCCTTCAGTATTGCAGCACAGCTTCTTACCACTAGGCCAGGTATAATATTTTCACTACTTTATCATTGGTTGTAATAGTGACCCTATTGAACAAGGTAGAACTGCCTCTCGGGATTTCCAATTGTTGTAAATCCTTTTAAAATCAGAAGTCACATCTTTCTAGAAAAGGTAAGTTTGAACCACCAACATTTTGATTGGCAATTGAGAGCTTTAATCACTGTGCCACCAGGTCTCCTCACCAAGAGAACATAAAGTGGAAAATTGCAAGTAGAAAGATACACGTTATTTCTAGGCTAAGAGTGACAATGAAGTAATTAACGATTAAGAGAAAAGCTCCCTTACCCAAGGCAAAATAGCAGACTTTTTTGAAAATGGTGACTTCAATACAAAGCGTTGTTGTTATATACCACTGAGATAATGCCCCCATAAAAAAATGGCTCTGATCCTTGCCTTATCCTATGTCATCCTTACTATTTCCATCACACTTGAGCTCACTGTTAAATTCACCGTGTCAGTCCATTAAGGATCATCTTCTCTACTCTGACTCCCCACCTTTCCAAGCATAGTGTCCCTCTCTCTCCATGGTCTGGCTCCTACTTACAACATGCTAAAATGTGTGAGATGGAGTTTCACTATCCTCACCTCCAAGAGCTACCTTGTTTTCACTTCTCCAGAACAGACCTATTTGTTTTCTTGGTAGTTCATGATTCATATTCAGTAATTTTCTCCAATATCACAACTCAAAGGCATTGATTCTTCTTTGCTCATCCTTACTTACTGTTCAACTTTCAGATGCATAATAAGTAACTGAAAAGACTATGACTTAGATCAGGCACACTTTAGTCTTTAAACTGTCATCATTGTTCATTATTACTCTGGAGAAGTCCTTGACGGAATATTTTCTCAGCTCATCTTTTGATTTTTTGACTGTTGGTAACAAGGGTGTTGATTGTGGATTCAAATAAGATGAAATCACTAAAAATGTCAATCTGATTCCCATATATCATGATGTTGTCTGTTGGCCCAGTTGTGAGATTTTTGTCTTCTAAATATTTATACACAATCCTTGATCCTGTAGTCCTTGATCTTCTGCAGCAAGCATTTCAAGTCCTCGTCACTTTCTGCAAGCAAGAGTGTATCATCTGTATAACGTAGGCTGTTGAATGTTCCTCTGATTCTCATGTCACATTCCTCTTCATGAAGCTAACTTCTCAAATAATCTGTTCAACATACAGATTAAATAGCTATGGGGAAAGGATATATCCATGATGCATGTCTTTCTTAATTTTGAGCCATGCAGTATTTTCTTGCTCTGTTTCGACAGCAGATTCTTGGTCTAGGTCAAGCTTCATGTGAACACAATTAAGTGACCTGGGATTCCTATTCTTCTCAATGTTGTTCATAACATGTTGTGATCAACAGAGTAAAATGCCTTTGCATGGTAAAAACAAAACAAACAACAAAAAAACCCACCATAAATAGACATCATTCGTGTTTTCTCTGTCTTCTCCCAAAATCCATTTGACATCAATAATGATATATATCTCTGTTCTGTTTTTTGCAAATCTTCAGCAAGATTTTGCTTGCATGTGATATTGTTTGATAATTTCCACAATCTATTGAATAATGTTTTTTGGTAATCTGAATAAATATGGATCTCTTCTAGTCAGATTGCCAGGTACCTGTTCTCCAGATTTCTTGGCACAACCTGGTAAGCATGTTCAGGGCTGCATCTATTTGTTCCAATATGTCAATTAGTATCCCATCAATTCCTGGGGCATTATTTTTTTGTCAATGCCTTCAGTGCAGCTTGAACTTCTTCCTTCATTAGCATTTTTCCTTGATCATATTTTGCTTCCTTAAGTGGTTCTGTGTGTCAGCTATTTTTTGGTAAAATGACTCTGTGTATTCCTTCCATATTCTTTTGATGTTTTCTGTATCAGTTAAGAATTTATTCACAATTCCTTCCCTTCCCTCCACCCCTCCTCCAGTCAACTTTGCTATGCACCTTCTGGGCTGTTGTTATACAAATAATGGTGTAATTATATATTCCTTTTAAATAGTTCTTTCCTTTGTCTGTCCCATAGCAGTGTTTATTATTTATCCTCTCTTTTCTTAGTTTTCCCCAACACCTATGTCAGTCCTCTTTTATAGCAGTGGTGTTATGCAATATTTGTCCTTTTATGACTGAGATATTTCACTCAGAAAAGTGTCAATAATTTTTGAGTTTTTTAAGGAAACTGGGATATTAGGGAGGAAAATGTGCAACAACAATGAATGGGAAATCCAACTTTTCTGTAAACTTTTGTTAAAATTACAATTTAAAAAAAAAAACCCAAAAAGGACTTATCCATAACCTCTCAAGGTTTGATTTTATTCTTCATTTCTCTCAGCTTGAAGAGTGCCAAGCAAGTTCTTCCCTTTTTATTTTCTGCCCCAGCTTTTTGCATACTTCGTTATAGTTCTTTGCTTTATTTGCTTAAGCTGAAAACTACATTTTTACCAATGTGCAACAAAAAGTCTGAAAATGTTTCTCTTAAATTACTCATTCATTCAAGGTGATAGTCAGAGCCTGGGGAAGAGAGCACTAGAACCTTCAGACTGAGAACACAACACTAGTATGACTCACATTTAAGCCACCTCAGTTAGTCTTCTGTGAAATCTTTTTACCTTTCTCTTCTCCACTCATCATCTTTTAAGGTCCAAGAGTGCCCTGTCTCTCTAACCTTCTCAATAGTCCCATGTATTAGATTTGGGTCTCTGTTTTTATTTATTCATCTTTTTTAATTATTCTGAATGATAATTACTTAACACATGTCCCATTTACTCATCTACTGTAATATTAAAGACCAAGCAATTTTCAACTCTTCAGAACAGTAGGTCCAATAAATTAATGTAGAATTCTTGAGAATTTGAAATATGAATACTCCAAGTTGAGGTATGATATTGAACAATATTAATATCACATGCAGGTAAAATACTGCTGAAGATCATTCAAAAATGGTTGGAACAGTACATAGATATGGAACTGCCAGAAGTTCAAGCAGGATTTAGAAGAGGCCGTGGCATGGGGGTATCATTGCTGAGGACAGATATATCCTCGATGAAAGTTAGGAATACAAGAAGAATGTCTATTTGTACTTTATTGACTATGCAAAGGCATTTGACTGTGTGGATCTTAACAAGTTGTGGCTGACATTGAGAAGAATGGGAATCCCAGAGCATTTAATTGTGCTTATACAGAACCTACACCCGAATCAGGAGGCTGTTGTGTGAACTGAGCAGGGGAACACTGAGAAGGGAATGAGACAACGTTGTATTCTCTCACCATATCTATTTAATCTGTATGCTGAGCAAATTATCTGAGCTATACTCTATGAAGATGAATGTGGCATGAAGATTGGAGAAAGACTCATAAATAACCTGCATTATGCAGATGACACAACCTTGTTTTCTCAAAGTGTGGAGGACTTAAAGCACTTGTTGCAGAAGATCAAATAATGCAGCCTTCAGTATGGATTACATCTCAATGTCAAGAAAACAAAGATTCTTACCACTGGACCATTAAGTAGTGTCATGATGTACAGAGAAGATACTGAAACCATCAACAGCTTCATCTTGCTTGATCCACAATTAACAACACCATTGGTAGCAGCCAGGAAAGAAGAAGATGTATTGCATTGGGAAAATCTGCAATTAGGGAGGATATCAAGAATATTGTCAATGAAGAATGCAAAATGTCACTATAAAAGTAGAAGGGAAGACCAAGATGGATGTCAGATGATACTTTGAATATTGCATTAGAGTGCCAAGAAGGCAAAGCTAAAGGGAGAAATTGAGAAATTAAGGAGCTGAACAGAAAATTTCAAAGGGCATCTCGGGATGACAAAGCAAGGTATTATAATGAAATGTTCAAAGAGTTGGAGTCAAAAAAGCAAAATGGCTGAACTCTCAGCATTTCTTAAGCTGAAGGAATTAAACAAATTCAAGCTATGAGTGGCAATACTTAAGGATGCTTTGGGCAGAATGTTAAATGATCCAAGAAACATTAAAAAAAATGGAAGGAGTATAAAATGTCACTATACCAGAAGGAATTGGCTGACATAGAAGAATTTCATGAAACAACGTATGAACAAGAACCTGTAGTGATGAAGAAAGACGTTCAAGTTACTCTAAAAGAATTGGGAAAAAAAACAAGGCTCCAGAAGATGACGGCATACCAATTGACATATTTCAACAAACAGATGCTGCCCTTGTGCAGTGAAATCTGGAGGACAACCACCTGGCCAACTAACTGGAAGAGATCAATATTTGTCCCCATTTCGAAGAAAGGTGACCCAACAGAATGTGGAAATTATCAAACAATATCATCAATATCACATGCTAGCAAGATTTTTCTGAAAAATTTCCAAAAAAGACTGGAGCAACACATCAACAGAGAACTGCCAGATGTGCAGGCTGGGTTTAGAAGAGGCTGTGGCACTAGGAATATTTTAGCTAATTTTAGATGGATCTTGGCTGAAAGCAGAGAGTATCAGAGGAATATCTATCTGTTTATAGACTATGCAAAGGTTTTTGACTGTGTGGATCACAACAAACTGTGGCTGACTCTGAGAAGAATAGGAATCCCAGAACACTTGATTGTGTGAAACCTGTACTTGAACCAAGAGGCAGTCATCAGAACAGGGGAAGGAGATGCTTTATGGATCAAATTGGGGAAGGGCGTCTGCCAGGGATATATCCTGTCTTCATACCTTTTCAATATACATGCAGAACAGATTATCCTGGATGCTGGGCTATATGAGGAGGAATGTGAGATCAGCACTGGAGGAAGCTTAGTCAACAATCTGTGTTATGCAGATGACACAGAGGTGATACTTGCTGAAACTGAGTAAGATCTGAAGTGCTTGTTGCAGAAGGTCAAGGACTGCAATATGGAGTGATACTCAACATCAAGAAAACAAAGATTCTCACCATTGGGCCAACTGACTGCGTAATAATGGATAGTGAAGAGATTGAGTTTGTTAACAGTTTTAGTTTGCTTGACTCCACCGTCAACACTCTTCTTTTTTTATTTCCATTCATTCATTGTTGCGCTTTTCTCCCCGCCCACCTCACCCCCACCCCCAGTTCCCTCTTCTCCTTGAAAAGCAAAAGAAAAACTCTTTCATTGGTATATAATCTCCTCGCACACCCCCACCCCCACCCCGAGTATAGAGTATACGCCACTCTTCAACCCTCTTTCCGGACTCTTATGATAATCATAACGCCATAAAATATATTACTTTTAAACTATTCTCTCCCTCACCGGCTACAATGTAGTAAACATAATTTATCCAGTTTTTCTCAGTCTTACCACCACCCTGATGTCCGCCTCATTCTACAGCAGTGGCACCATATAGTATTTGTCCTTTTGTGATTGAGATATTTAACGCAGCATAATGTCCTCCAAGGTAACCCATTTTGAATAGAGTTCCTTGTTTTTCAATGCAGCATAGCAGCGTCAACACTCTTAGTACCAGCAGCCAGGGAATCAAGAGACTAATTGCATTGGGAAAGTCAGCTGTCAGGGACCTCTCCAGAGTACTGAAGAGCAACGATGTCAGGATGGAGACTAAGGTACACCTGATTCAGGCCTTAGTCTTTGCAATTATGTGCTATGTGTCAGAGAGATGGACAGTGACTAGGGATAATAGAAAAAGAATTGATGCCTTTGAGCAGTAGTGCTGAGAAGAGTGCTGGATATATCATAGGCTGCTAGAAGAACAAACAGGTTTGTCCTGGAGATGGTGAAACATGACTGCTCCTTGGAGGCCAGGATTCTGAAGCTTCATCTGACATACTTTGAGCATGTTGCAAGGAGAGCTCAGTCCTTGGAGAGGGACATAGTGTTTGAGAGAGTAGAGGGACAGCGCAAGAGAAAAATACCCTTGATGAGATGGATCTATTTAGTGATTGGGGTAATGGGAGTAGGTGTGTCAGAGACAATGAGGTTGGCACAGGATAGGACAGGGTTTAGGACTCTTGTATATAGTATCACTATGAGTCGCAAGTGACTTGATGGCACATAACAACAACCAAATTATTGAGGAGTAATGATGTTAGTTTGAGGACAGAGATACGTCTGATTCAGGCCATGGTCTTTCTGATTACTTATTATTCATCTGAAAGTTGGACAATGAATAAGGATGACAGAAGAAGAATTGATGCCTTTCAACTGTGGTGTTAGGGAAGAGCACTGAGCATCTCATGGACAGCCAGGAGAATAAATTACTTCGTCTGGGAGAGGGTGGAGCTGTAGTGCTCTTTGAAGGCAATAATGATGAGTCCTTATCTCACATACTTTGGGCATGTTGCTAGGAGGGGCTACTCCTTGGAGAAGAACATGATGCTGGGAAGGGTAGAGGAGCGACAAAGGAGTGAAAGACCCTCCATCAGGTGGATTGACACAGTAACTACTGCAGTAAGCTCTTGCATGTCAGGAAGTGTGAGGATGGCGCAGGATAGAGTAGGGTTCAGATCTCTTGTTCATAGGGTTGCTATGAGTCATACTCAACTTGACAGCAGCTAACAGCAACATATGATATGAGTAATACAAATTGAATTTCAATTAAGTATCTTAAAAAATATAAATTATCCCATTAATTGAAGAAAGGAAGGATTTTTAAAGAATTGATGCTGAGATAGCCATACACAGAAATTAACTCAAAATAGATACATTTCTTAAAAAATATGAGCCCTTAAGCAATAAAATTCTAAAAAGAAATTTTTTAGGCTATCAATTGTTTAAAAGGACACCAAAAACATTAGCAACAAGAAGTAAAACAGAACATAAATAGGTATACAAATGGTCAACAATCTGTTCAAGTCATTAGTAAAGCGCAAATCAAAACAATACTTCACCAATATCAGAAAACCAAAAATAAGTGTTGATTGAGATATGGAGAAATTGGATCACTTGTGCATTACTGGTGGAATTATAAGTTTATATATATATGGCCATTATTAAAACAATCTGATTGTTTCTAAAATTTAATTAAGCTTAACATGGCCATATGACTCAGAAATTCCACATCTAGTTACATAAAAGACTTGAAATCAGGGACTCAAAGACATGTGTACACCAGTGTTCACTCCAGCACTATTCACTGTAGTCTAAAGGTGGGAAACACCACTGTTTATGACCAGATGAATGGATATACATACAATGGACTATTATCCAACCATATCCTACTGGTCCTTGAAAACATTATACTAGGTGGAATAAGTCAGATATGAAAGGCCTTATATTTTTATATCTAAAATTGGGCCATATAAACAAAAGGAAACAGTGGTGATGAGAGAAATGAAGAGTCAAAAAGAAAGAAAAAGAAAGTTATTGAATAAGAATAAAGTTAATGGTTAAAAAATGCCAAGAAAGAAGAGTCAAAAAAAAAGAAAAAGAAAGTTATTGAATAAGAATAAAGTTAATGGTTAAAAATGCCAAGAAAGAACCTAAATTGACAATTTTATGTGTACAACTGTGCTCTATGAAGTTTTCTCTAGTTGATTTTTCAGAAATAAACCAGATTAATTCAGACCTCTAACTTTTTTGTTAACAGCTGAGTTTGTTAACTGTTTGAACAAGCCAAGGACTCCCAGGAATTTTTCTCATGAGAATGCCATTTCTGTGAACTGTATTAGAGCCAACATTGGCATGCTCAGGAACTGTAGCCAATGAATAAATAAACTAATGCACATGTTATATGTTTGCTTTTTTGTTTTTGTTTATTGGTTATTTTTTTTGCCAAGTGTACCCTCACTCTCTGAGTACTTCATAACCACACTGTGCTAACTTTTTACAGAAATGTGAAAAATTAGCATAACTTGCATAGGAAAATACCTCTTGAGGAAAAGGCACAGTTGGCAAATCTCTTATAAAATGCATGATTCTTGCATAAAATTTGATACTCAGTGTCTCATCAATAAACTGGCATCATTATTGCTTTATCTATAACTCATCAATCTACATGTTAACATAAATCTTGGCTTCAGAACCCCAGTTCCTCAGCAGAGACTTATGTCCTTTAGAAATTAGCATCATCTGCTCATAATGTCACTGGACATGGGGAGAAGGATTCAGAGAGTATACACAAGGAAAAGGAGGTAGTTATTTCAGTTCTCGTGGCTCCTCAGCTGTCAATTTCTCTGAAATACTGTCAGAGAATCTTAAGTTATTGAACAACCATTATTGTCCATATGGAAGCTGTACTTTTTAATCATAGCTTCTGTTTGCTTCACATTTCTCCAGAAGGCAAAGACATTTTCTCCAAGCTTTCTCCAAAGACAGAAGATAAAAATAATGGAAAGCAAAAGTAAAAAATTATTTTTATAAGATTTTTTTCTAGGAAAATGTCGTGGGTACTGCTTTTCCTTCCTTACTGAGCTTCTGGAAAGTCTTGTTTAGAAAAACCTGAATAGTAGAAAGTTTTTTTGTTTTATTAAAGAACTTTTTTTTTCTTCCTCCTGCGTTGATCAATGGAATCCAGTGGTCTGACATTTGTAATCAGTCTTGCAGTCATTGACACTGAGATTAGGTATGTTTACAAGAGTCCTCTCTCCAGCTCCGAGGTGCCTAGATTCTGCAGGTGGCTCTCCTACAGGTGAAGGTGCTGTTTGCCTCTCCAGCACAGACCAAACCAAGAGTGTCTCTCAGGCACTTAAAGGAGAAGCAAAGCTGGCAGGAAGAGGGCCTGCCATCCTGTCAACTATGCGTTCCCTCTAAGTGTGTGATCACTCATTAGTATAATTAGCACTATGTTTTCACTATGCCTAATTACCATGTATAAATACATAAATATAGAGTTAAGACAAATTAACGTGTTATGCTTCTCATAGATGACTTCACCTATTCTCAGTAACTCTGGAGCCAATCTTAGAAAGATATTTTCTGCCATCTTTGCACTAGAAAACTATATTGCCGGAAATCTGACAGCTTCATTCAGTGGCTCTGTCAACTTAGGGTGTAGCTCTGACTTCACCTTCATCTGATCGCTCTTTGATCATTGGAGAATGATCCTTCCTTACCTTTTCCTACTAGCATTTCCTTTGGGAAAAAAGAGCTGACTCTCTTTCTTGCTCCCTTCTTCTCTTGATTCTTTCTTTCTTTGCTTCTCATGCTTTTTAACAGAAAAGATCTTTGTTCCAAGTTATTTAGTCAGAGACAAAAGTAAATAGCACTGAAATGTCTTGAAATTATTGGAATTTCATGTTCTTTGAAATTTTAATAGTTTAAATTATTTTGCTCTGAATATCAAAGATTAACTTTTAACCATGCCAACATACTCTAACCCCCTTATATCTAATTCTAAAAGTATAGCTTTCTTTTACTCTTTTAAATGCATTTGAGCAGCATAAGCTTCATATGCCCATGCCACTGCTTTTTTGAGCATTCATGCTGATGCAGTAAAGAGGAGAAGCTCATCATCTATCATGAGAATTTTTTAAATTGTCAGTCTGAAGATTTTACCTGGTGATAATCTTCCATACATTTGTGTGGCATAATTCTGGTCAAAAATGGTTGTTTATAAACCACTCAAATTCACTACTATTCCTAAGAATTTAACACGTCAAAAATACTATTCTTAAAAAAAAAAGTACTAATCTTTTAGTCAAAAGGAAGAAGAAGCAGACAGATATAATATGTGCCTCCCACAGTCTTTCTGACTCAAAATCCACTCAGGTTCTGAAATAATCTTCTCGCAGGTCTTTTACGAACACAAGGAAAGCTACACTAAGCCATTACAAAAATGAGAGTAGAATCAAGGACCTCATGGGCGCTTTACTAAAAATTGTGCCGTTTGTAAAAAAAAAAAAAAAA
>NW_006400116.1:1650224-1666050 GCF_000299155.1 Elephantulus edwardii
AACAAGTGATTGCAAAGACCATAGCCTGTATCAGATGCACCTTAGTCTCCAGAGTGACACCATTGCTCTTCAGTACCCTGGAGAGGTCCCTAACCACAGACTTTCCCATGGCAACTGGTGCCAAGACAGTTGACTGTGGAGCCAAGCAGACTAAAATTAACAATCTCAATCTCTTCACCATCCATCCTGATGCTACCAATTGGTCCAGTGGTGAAAATTTTTGTCTTCTTGACATTGAACTTCAATCCACACTGAAGGCTGCAGTCCTTGACCCTCTGCAGCAAGCATTTCAGGTCCTCCGCAGTTTCGGCAAGCAGGGTTGTGTCATCGGCATAAAACAGATTGTTAATAGATCTTCCACCAATCCTGTCACCACAATGAATGTAGGAAAATTAGATATGGTCAAGGAAGAAATGGAACGCATAAATATTGACATACTAGGCATTGGCGAGATAAGATGGACTGGTATGGGGCATTTTTAGTTGGATGAGCATATCATATATTACTCTGGAGATGAAAAGGTGAGAAAAAATGGAATTGCATTCATAGTCTGTGTTTCACAGATTATGCAAAGGTGTTTTACTGTATGGATCATAACAAACTGTGGCTGACTCTGAGGAGAATGGGAATCCCAGAATACTTGATGCTGCTAATGCAAAACCAATGCTTGGACCAAGAGGTAGTTATCAGAACAGAGCAAGGAAACACTGCATGGTTCAAAATTGGGAAGGACTTAAGCCAGGGATGTGTTCTGCCTCCATACCTTTTCAACCTGTATGCAGAATAGATTATCTGGGATGCTGGGCTCTATGAGGAGAAATGTGGCATCAGGATTGGTGGAAGATCTATCAACAAACTGCATTATGCAGATGACACAACCCCGCTTGCTGAATCTGAGGACGACCTGAAACTCTTGCTGCAGAAGGTCAAGGACTGCAGCTTCCAATACGGATTGAGGCTTAATGTCAAGAAGACAAAGATTCTCACCACTGGACCAATTGGCAGCATCAGGATGGATGGTGAAGAGATTGAGATTGTTCACAGCTTTAGTTTGCTTGGCTCCACACTCAACACTCTTGGCACCAGCAGCCAGGAAATTAAAAGACATGTTGTGATGGGAAAGCCTGCTGTTAGGGAACTCTCCAAAGTACTGAAGAGCAATGGTGTCTCTCTAGAAACTAAAGTGTATCTGATATGGGTCATGGTCTTTGCTATCACTTGTTATGCATCAGAAAGTTGGACAATGACTAAGGAGGATAGAAGGAGAATTGATGCCTTTGAGCTGTGGTGCTGGAGAAGAGTAGTGAGGGTACCATGAACTGCTAGGAAAACAAGGAGATTCATCTTGGAAAGGATTAAACTGGATGGCTCCTTGGAGCCAAGGATTCTGAGGCTCCGTCTAACATAATTTGGACATGTTATAAAGAGGGAATGGTACTTGGAGAGGGTCATCATGCTTGGGAGGGTGAAGGGATAGCACGGGAGGGGAAGGCCCTCTATGAGGTGGATTTATTCAGTGACTGGGACAATCGGGATGGAAGTGTCAGAGACAGTGTGATTGGCACAGGACAGAGCAGAGTTTAGGGCTGTTATATATAGGGTCGCTACGAGTCATAAGCGACTCGGTGGCACATAACAACAACAACATTACTTTAAAAAACCTCAAATAATTATGCTTTTGTGGAACTTAAATTGTACTGATAAATGAATTCTTAATTCAAGGTATCATAAAGAAGCTCCAAGGATATACGAAAAAATATGATATACATTTAGTTTGTTCTTGTTGTTATATTCCATTGAGTCCCTTGCCACTCATAGCAACCCTATATACAACAGTTCTGAACCCTGATCTATCCTAAGCCAACTTCAACCTCTCTGACATACCCATTATGCCAGTCACTGAGTTAATCCATCTCATCCCAGGGTCTCCCTCTTTTATGCTGTTCTTCCATCCTTACAAACATAATGCCCCACTCAAAGGACTCATCTCTCCTTGCAACATGCCCAAAGTGTGTCAGATTGAGCTTTAAAATTTTGCCTCCAAGTAGCAGCCTTATTTCGCCCTCTCCAGGATAAGTCTGTTTGTTCTCTTTGCAGTCCATGGCACATTTAATAATCTTCTCCAACACCACAACTCAAAGGCATCGATTCTCCTTTTGTCTTCCCTAGTCATTGTACAGCTTTCTGATGCACAGCAAGACCATGGCTTGGATCAAGCTCACCTTTGGCTCCAGACTGACATTGTTGCTCCTCAGTACTCTGGAGAGGTCTCAAACAGTAGACTTTGCCAATGCAATTTGTCTTTTGAGTTCCTGGCTGCTGGTACCAAGAGTATGGATTATGAAGCCAAGCACATTGAAGCTGTTAACAATCTCTGTCTCTTTACCATCTATCATGATACTGTCAATCAGCCCAGTGATGAGAATATTTGTTTTTTGATGTTAAGCTTCCATCCATATTTAAGGTTGCAGTCCTTGGCTTTCTGCAGCAAGCACTTCAGGTCCTCTTCAGTTTTAACAAGCAGGGTTGTGTCTTCTGCATAACACAGGTTGTTGACATTTAGTTTAGTCTTGAAAAAAAAGGAAAGAGACAGCTTTTTTTACAGTCACAATCATTATTCCTATATGGGAACAAAAAGACTAAAATATATTAATTTTAAATTATGTTACTCAAAACATTAGTTATTTTTGCACAAGATGAGTAAATAATCTCATACTCTGATCTTGTGTGAAAACAGGTGATTGTTTACTCAGGAATGTGAAAATGGCATGTAAGTGATCACCAGTAAGTAGAATTTTAATATCTACAATGATAGCTGACTAGGTTCAAATCCACCAGGTGCTTCACAGGAGACAGATGGGCCATATCTTTCCAGATATTAACTGCCTCAGAAAACCTGACAGAAGGTCAGCTATGGGTCAGTTTTGACTCGATGGTATACACAACAACAGGCTAAAAGAGCTGGTGAAGCATGGCAAAAATGTTGAGAGATAATACAGGGTAAAAATGTCAGAAATAAAGAGTCAGAGTATGGGTGCATCTTTTTGTAGATTAAATCTAAGAAGCCATTCTTTCTTGGTTCTGAATGTAGATAATGGAATGAAGAGCACAGGGAAGAGTTAAAGATGTTTTGTGCTCTCAAGTATAAATGTAACAAGTAATATTCCAGTTGATAACTGATCATGAGAAACCTACCAATTGGACATAACTTTCAATTTCCTCAAGAAGTCTTTCTTGTATGCTATTGGAGATCATAAAGATTTTATCTAAGATTACTCCCTATAATGTCAGCCTGTTTTGGAAAATGGTATAGTACAGTTGAATAAAGTATATCAGACCAGAGAAGGTTTGAGGCGGTGGGGGGTGGGGTGGTACTACTTGGATATATCACTCATATCACACACACAAGCAAAATTCTGCTGAAGATTATCCAGAAATTACTGCAACAACTACCAGAAATGCAAGCTGTGTTTAGAAGAGATCATGGCACTAGAGAAATTGTCACTAATGTAGGTTGGATCTTGGCAGAAAGCAAAGAGTATCAGAAGGATGTATGTCTGTGTTTCATTGACTATGCAATGGCATTTGACTGTGTAGATCATAACAAATTGTGGTTAACTTTGAGGAGAATAGGAATCTCAGAACACTTGAGTGTACTGATGTGAAACCTACACTTGGACCAGGAAGTGGTCCTTAGAACAAAGCAGGGGGAAACTGCATGGTTCAAAATCAGGAAGACAGTATGTCAGGAATGTGTTCTATCTACATACATTTTCAATATGTATGCAGATCAGATCTTTCGAGAGACTGGGGATTTATGAGGAGGAATGTAGGGAACACTGCATGGTTCAGAATTGGGAAGGACGTAAGCCAGGGATGTGTCCTGTCTCCATACCTTTTCAATATGTATGCAGATCAGATCTTTCGAGAGACTGGGGATTTATGAGGAGGAATGTGACATCAGGATGGAGGAAGACTTATCCACAGCCTACATTATGCAGATGACACACAACTTTGCTGCTAAAACTGTTGAGAACCTTCTGCTACTTGGCAGAAGGTCAAGGATTGTAGCCTTCAAGACAGATTGAAGCTCAACATCAAGAGCACAAAGATTATCACTACTGGGCCAATTGGCCCCACCGTGATAGAGAAGAGATTGAAACAGTTACAGCTTGCTCGGCTCCACAATCAACACTATTGGCACTAACAGGAAATCAAAAGTTGAATTGCATTACGTAAACCTTCTATCAGAGCTCTTTCGAGAGGACTGAGAAGCAAAGATGACAATCTAGAGATGAAGGCACATCTGGTCTAGTTTATGGTCTTCACAAAATTATGCATTATGCATAAGAGAGCTGGATAATGACTAAGGAGGATAGAATTGATGCCTTTAAGTTGTAGTGCTGGAGAAGAGTCTTGAACATACCATGGACCGCCAAGAAAACAAAAAGCTATGTCTTCGAGCGGGTGAAACCAAGTTTCTCCTTGAAGACTAGAATCTTGAAGCTCTGTCTAATATACTTGGAGTGGGGGGATGTGGCCGGGAGGGACCTATCCTTGGAGAAGGGCATTATGCTCAGAAGAGTGGGGGTACAGTGCAGGCGAGGAAGGTCCTGGATGAGATGGATAAATACAGTAACTAGGGCAGTGGAGGTGGGTTTACCAAATTCAATGAGAATGGCTCAGGACAGAACAGGCTTCGGAGATATTTTACATACAGTTGCTATGAATCGCAGGAAACTTGACAGCACATACAACAACAAAACAAAATTTATTACCCATTTGACCCAGCAATTCCACTACTGGGAATATACCCTAAAGAGACCATAAATGACATCCAAGTAGATATATGTATACACATGTTTATCGCGGCTTTGTTTACAATAGCAAGGAGTTGGAAACAACCTAAATGCCCATCAACAAACGAATGGGTAGAGGAGCTGTGGTATATTCACACAATGGAATACTATGCTGCATTGAAAAACAAGGAACTCATGCAATATTATTCAAAATGGGTGAACCTGGAGGACATTATGCTGAGTGAGGTATCTCAGTCACAAAGGGACAAATGCTATATGGTGCCACTGTTGTAGAATGAGGCTGGCATTGGGGTGGGGGTAAGACTGAGAAAAACTGGATGAAATATGTTTACAGCATTGAAATTTATGGGGGAGAGAATAGTCTAAAAGTATTATATTTTAGGGCATTATTTTTATCGTAGGAGTATGCAATGAGGGTTGTAGAGTGGATTATATTTGGGGCTAGGGTGTGGGGTTTGGGGAGGTGCGGGGGGGGGATTGTGTACCAATGAGGGAGTTTTGCTTTTGCTTTTCAAGGAGAGGAGCAAATGGGGGGGGGAGGGGGGGGGGCGGGGAGAAGGGTGCAACAATGAATGAATGGAATCCCAAAATCTCTGTAGATGTTCATTGAAATGAAAAATAAACAACCTAAATTTAAAAAAAATTATTACCCAATAATTCAGAAAGTGAAAAGATCTTTTTTATAATGCTACTGCTGTTGTTAGGTTCTGTGGAATAAACTACAACTCATGGTGACTCCATGAACAACAAATCTGAACCTTGCTCTATCTTACAATATCATCATGCTCAAATCTGTGGGTGACATCATTATGGTAGTCTGTCTCCTTGAGGATTTTCCTTTCGTACCTTTCCTAACACGATATCTATTTTCTAAGAAATGCCCTCTTTTAACAACATTTCCAAAGAAGTTTCACTATACTGGTCTATAAAGTTGTTGTTACACCGTCAAGTTGGAGCCAACCCATAACTGATCCTTTAGCGAGCTCAGCTCCACAAATAACAAAAGTCAGAAAATCAAAAGATGAATTGCACTGGAAAAATCTGTTGTCAGGAACCACTCCAGTGTACTGAAAAGCAATGTTGTCTGTCAGTCTAGACACTGTGGTGAACCTACTACAGACCATGGTCTAGATAATTATTTGATATGCATCCGAGAGTTGGATAATGACTATGGACGACAGAAGAAAAATCAATGCCTTCAAATTGTGGGGTTTTTAAGAGTCTTGAACATACCATAGACCACCAAGAAAGCAAATAGGTCTGTCTTAGATCCATCTGACATCAGCAAAAATATCCCTTATTTCAGAGCTTCTTCTGAATCTAGCTTGAGTTCCCTATTTTTTTAATACTAGCTTATTTACAAAATTTGAATAATTTGATTTTGAGAACAGATTCTTCCAATTTCTCTCTCATACTCTCATCCATCAAATTGTACAACTCCATGATTAATCCCTCCTCTGCACATCCTCATCCCTCTGTTTCCACTCTCCCCTGTCCACCTTGGATCCTTATACTCATTCTACAATCATGTTTTTAGTCAATATTTGTCCTTGTGGGACTGAGTTAGTTCACTCAGGATAATGCTTTCCAGTCCCTCCCCCATTAGGTAATAATTCTCTCTTGATGTGCTGTTCCAGCCATTTTTTTCTTAATCTTTGGCAAAATTTTAGTTGCATGTGATACTAATGATAATGTTCAATCATTTCCACCATCTCTTGGGTTATCTTTTTTTTTTTTTTAGAATGGGAACAAATATGGGTCTCTTCCAGTTAAATTGTCTAGTAGCTGTCTTCTTAATGTCATGACACAGGCTGATGAGTACATCCAGGCTGCACCTGTTTCTTGAAACACTTAGATTGGATTTCCATTGATTCCTGACACCCTTCAGTTTGCTAATGCCTTCAGTATATCTTGAATTTCTTTCTTCAATACTATTGGGGATTTTCGACATGAAATGACTTTTTGTTGACCAGTTCTTTTCAATACAGTGATTCTGTGTATTCCTTCTATCTTCTTTTGATGCTTTCTGTAATATTTAAGATTTTGCCCTTCAAATCCTTCAGTACTGCCACTGGAGTCTTCAATATGTTTTTCAGTTGTTTCAGCTTGAGAAATGCAGAGTGTGTTGTTTCCTTTTGATTTTCACACTAATATTTTTCATATTTCACTATAATACTTTGTCTTCTCAAAAGTGTCTGTTCAGTTCTCTTAGCTCAACATTTCTTCCCTTTGGCTTCTTTTCATCTCAGAGCTTGTTCCAAAGTCTCTTCTGATATTTCTTTTGGCCTTTTCTTTCTTCCTTATCTTTATAATTATCTTTTATTTCTTTATAGATTGTATTCTTGCTGTCATCTCACAACTTGTATGGTCTTTGGTCATCAGTATTCAATGCATTCTATTCTTGAGATTATTTAAGTTCACTTACACAATTAATCTGCTAATTTGTCATCCTATAGTGGTTTGCACATTGCTATGGTGCTGGAAGCTATGCCATCAATATTTTAAATACTAGCAAAAAAGTTTCTGAGGAGTGGACAGATTAAGAGGGAGGGTTAACAATCCACTTCTAAAATAGCAGTCCTTTGAAGACCCCACCAACAATTGAAATACACATAGTGCCAGAAGATAAGCCACTCAGGTTGGAAGGTACTCAAAGTGCAACTGGTGGAGGGCCGCTTACTCAAAGAAGTATCAACCATAATATCAAAAATAAAGCAAAGCTTTCATTCAATGAACGAGCTTCATTTACTGATAATGCAAGTCTCAAATGAGGAGAAACAGCTGCCAAACATCCACTAATAATTAGAAAATGTAATGTATGGCATAAGAACCTAGAAAAATTGAAAGTTGTCAAAAATGAAATGGCATGTTTAAAGATCAATATCTTTGTCAGTAGGGAATTGAGATGGATTGGTGTTGGTCATTTCGAATCAAACAATCGTATAAGCCTCTATGTCTGAAATGACAAATAGAAATGATGTGACAGATGTTGTCAAAAAGATCATTTAAAGATCTATCCTAAGTGCAGAAGATATTACCCACACACATAGTAGGAAAACCTGTTAATACAAATATCATTCAAATATATACATCATCCCTAAAGGCAAAGATGAAGAAATTGAGTGTTTCCACCAATTTCTACAGATTGACTTGAGTTGAGAAATTAATGTAGTACAAATTATAGGTAAAATAATGGCTAAATCATTAATAAATTGCTGTTATTGTTGAGCGCTGTTGCCTCATAACGCCTGTGACTCATAGCAACCTTAGGTACAGCAGCCCTAAAGCCTGTTCTATCCTGTCCCAATCTTATTGTCTCTGATACACCTATCTCCATTACTGGAGTGATGGAATCAACCCATCTCATTAAGAGTTGTCCTCTCCTGCACTGTCCCTCAACATTCCCAAACATTATATCCCTCTCCAAGGACTGGTCCCACCTTGCAACATGCCCAAAGTAAATCAGTTGAAGCTTCAGAATCCTTGTCTCCAAGGAGCAGCCTGGTTTCACCCTCTCTAGGTTGAACCTGTTTGTATTCCTCGTAGTCCATAGTATATTCAATAATCTTCTCCAGCACCACAGCTCAAAGAAGTCAATACCCCTTCCATCGTCCTTAGTCGTTGTCCAGTTTTCTGATGTGTAGCAAGTAATTGCAAAGATTATGTCCTGGCTCAGGTGCACATAAGTCTCCAGACTGACATAGGTTCTCTTCAGTACTTTGGAGAGGTCTCTAACAGCAGACTTTGCCAATGCAATTCGTCTTTTAATTTCCTAGCTGCTGGTACCAATAAAATGATTGGTATTAAATGGTGATTATTTTACCAAAATGGGTGTCAGAAGAAACTCTGAATATTGCACTGGAGTGCAGAGAAGCCAAAGCAGAAGGAAGAATTCAAGATACTAAAGAGCTGAACAGAAGTTTTCAAAAGGCAGCGGAGGATGACAAAGTAAAATATTACAAGGAAATGTGCAAGGAGCTGGAGTCAGAAAATTGAAAGGGCCGAACTCACTCAGCATTTTCCCCCCCTTTTTAAAATTTTTTAAAAAATAATTTTAATGAGCATTTACAGAGATTTTGGATTTGCATTCATTCATTGCTGCACTTCTCTCCCTGTCCAGCCCTCCCCCCCCTCCCTAGTTCGCTCCTCTCTTTCAAAAGCAAAAGAAACACTCCTTCCCTGGTACACAATCTCCCCGCACCCCTCTTACTGCTCCAAGTACATTGCAGTATGCAACCTTAATTGTGGACTCTTGTGATAACCATAATACCCTATCACACATCGCTTTTAAATTATTCACTCCCTCATCTGTTTCAGTGCAGTATACACAATTTATCCCGTTTTTCTCTGTCTTACCCCAACCCTGATATCAATCTCATTTTACAACAGTGGCACCAGGCAATATTTGTCCTTTTGTGACTGAGATATTTCACTCAGCATAATGTCCTCCACGCTCACCCATTTTGAATAATATTGCATGAGTTCCTTGTTTTTCAATGCAGCATAGTATTCCATTGGGTGAATGTACCACAGCTTCTCTATCCATTCGTTTGTTGATGGGCACCTGGGTTGTTTCCAACTCCTTGCTATTGTGAATAGAGCCACAATAAACATAGGTGTACATACCTGCTTGGATGTCAATTATGGTCTCTTTGGGATATATTCCCAGTAGTGGAATTGCTGGGTAAAATGGTATCTCTGTTTGCAAATTTTTGAGAAAGTGCCATATCGCCTTCCACAGTGGTTGTACCATTTTACACTCCCACCAACAGTGAATGAGGGTCCCAGTTTCTTCACAGCCTCGCCAGCATTTGTTGCTTACTGTTCTGTTAAATTATGCTATTCTGACTGAGGTGAGATGATATAGTTGTTTTGATTTGCATCTCTCTTAGAGCTAGGGATTTTTCCCCCTGCCTATATTTCTTTTTAATTTAGTTTATTTTTCATTTCAATGAACATCTACAGAGATTTTGGAATTCCACCCATTCATTGTTGCACCCTTCTCCCCACACAAACCCCTCCCCACCCCCATTTGCTCCTCTCCTTGAAAAGCAAAAGAAAAACTCCCTCATTGGTATACAATCCCCCCGCACCTCCCCAAACCCCACCCCTTACCCCCAAATATAATCCACTCTGCAAGAGCTAGGGATTTTGAACATTTCTTCATGTGCTTGTTGGCCATCTGAATGTCTTCTTTGGTGAAGTGTCAGCATTTCTTAAGCTCAAGGAACTGAAGAATAAATTCAAACCTCAAGATGCTATAATCAAGGATGTTGCTATAATGAAGGATACTTTAGGCAGAATATTAAATTATCCAAGAAGTATTAAAAGAAGCTGGAAAGAATATACTGAGTCACTGTACCAAAAGAAATTGACAGACACAGAAGAATTTAATGAGACAACATATGAGCAAGAGCCTATGGTGATGAAGGAAGAAGTTCAGGCTGCTTTGAAGGAAATGGCAAAAAATAAGGCCCCAAGAATAGATGTATACCAATTGACATATTTCAGCTAACAGATGCTGCCTGGACGTGCTCACCAAGTTGTGTCAAGAAATCTGGAGAACAACCACTTGGCCAACTGACTGGATGAGATCTATATTTGTTCCAATTCCAAAGAAGGGTGACCCAACAGAGTGTGGAAACTATAGAACAATATCATTGATTTCACACTCAAGCAAGATTCTACTGAAGATAATCCAAAAACAACTGGAACAGCGCATTAGTACAGAACTGCCAGAAGTCCAGGCTGGGCTTAGAAGGGGTCGTGGTACTAGGGATATTGTAGTAATGTTAGATGGATCTTAGCTGAAAGCAGGGAATACCAGAGGAATGTATATCTGTGTTTTACTGATTATGCAAAGGCGTTTTACTGTGTGGATCATAACAAACTGTGGCTGACTCTGAGAAGAATGGGAATCCAGAACACTTATACTTGGACCAAGAGGCAGTCATCAGAACAGAGCAAGGAAACACTGCATGGTTCAAAATTGGGAAGGATGTATGTGAGAGATGTGTTCTGTCTCCATACCTTTTCAACCTGTACACAGAACAGATTATCTGGGAGGCTGGACTCTATGAGTAGAAGTGTGGCATCAGGATTGGGGAAGATCTATCAACAATCTGTGTTATGCAGATGACACAACCCCGCTTGCTGAAACTGAGGAGGACCTGAAGCTCTTGCTGCAGAAGGTCAAGGACTGCAGCTTTCAATATGGATTGAGGCTTAATGTTAAGAAGACGAAGATTCTCACCACTGGACCAATTGGAAGCATCAGGATGGATGATGAAGAGATTGAGAATGCTGACAGCTTTAGTTTGTTTGGCTCCACACTCAACACTCTTGACATCAGCAGTCAGGAAATTAAAAGACGTATTGTGATGAGACAGTCTGCTGTTAGGGACCTCTCCAAAGTACTGAAGAGCAATGGTGTCTATCTCTGGATTCTAAGGTGTGCCTGATACAGGCCACGGTCTTTGTAATCACTTATTATACATCAGAGAGCTGGACAATGACTAGGGAGGGTAGAAGGAGAATTGATGCCTTTGAGCTGTGGTGCTGTAGAGGAGTATTGAGGGTACCATGGACTGCTAAGAAAACAAACAGATTCATCCTGGAGAGCGTTAAACCAGGCTGCTCCTTGGAGGCAAGGATTCTGAGCCTTCGTCTAACATACTTTGGACATGTTGTAAGGAGGAACTGGTCCTCGGAGAGAGACATCATGCTTGGGAGGGTGGTGGGACAGCACAGAAGAGGAAGGCCCTCTATGAAGTGGATTGATTCAGTGACTGGGGTAATCCGGATGGGTTTATCAGAGAGAAACAGAGCACAGGATAGAGCAGAGTTTAGGGCTGGTGTACCTAGGATGAGTTGCAAGCAGCTCGATGGCACATAACAGCAACAACAACATCATGATGCTGCCAATCCGCCCAGTGATGAGAATCTTTGTTTTATTGACGTTGAGCTTCAATCCATATTGAAGACCTCAGTCCTTGACCTTCTGCAGCAAGCACTTCAGATCCTCCTCAGGTTCATCAAGCAAGGTTGTGTCGTCTGCATAATGCAGATTGTTGAAAGTATTTCAAAATAATAAAATACCTATTTCAATTCCTCTGAGAAGCAAATTTAAAAGTGTCATGAATAAATAAGTCAACAATTAAAGAAAATTCAAAATTAACAAGAAATTAAGCCAGAGACTTCACATATGATTAAGGTGGAGTTGTCTACCAACCCAAAAGAAAATCCACCGGCTCCTCTGATGGAGAAAATGGACAGTCCAATTCTGTATTATTCACAGCCTCTGAAAACATGTTGGAGAGTCAGCTACGACTTAATTCTAATCTAACAGCAATGGTATTTTTTTGAGAGATTTATGGTAGAATTGAACCAGATGCAGAGAAGAATCAGGGCTGAATTTTGTACAAGTTTAGAAAGCAATAATTATCAGAAACAAAGCAGGGAATCTGTCAAACTAGTTACAAAATTATAAAAATATTAAAGAATTCTTAATTATTTTATGCAATATTTGTCCTTATAAGACTGAGTTATTTCACTCAGCATAATTCTATCTAGTCTCTTCCATGTAATATAGTAGTATTTTACAAAATTATTGCTCATTAAGGCTGCATAGTATTCCACTGTGTAAGTGTACTATAATTTATCAAATCACTTATTTGTTGATGGACATTTAATTTTCTTGCTTTTGTGAATAGCATTGCTATGGACATAGGTTTACAAACCTTCATTATTTGTCTCAGTTCTATTTTCCATAGGGTATATTCCTAGAAGTGCAATCGCTGGGTCATATGGGATTTGTATAGCCAGCTTTTTGAGGAAATATCACACTGCTTTCCAGAGTGGTTGTACCATTTTACAGTCACATCATCACAACATGAGATTTCCAATATCCTCTCCAACATTTACTGCTTACTGTTCTGCTAAACTTTGGTACTGCTAATAGAGTAAGATGGTATCTCATTGTGGTTTTGATTCATCTCTCTTATTGCTAGTGATTTTGAGCATTACTCCATGTCCAAATGTCTTCTTTTGTGAAAAGTTTTTCAGATCTTTTGCCCATTTAGTGAGGAGGTTATCAGTCTTATCCTGGTAGAGACCCGGTAGTATTCTTTAAACATTGTTATGAGACCCTAGTAAGACGTGTGTAAAAATCCAAAGCAGAAATCCAAAAAGGGGCAAAGGATGTAAAGAGAAGGAAATCACTTGGATGACAGTGTTTGGTGGGAAGGGCTGGATGAAGAAGTTAGAAAAGATCCAAAGGAGACCTGCAAAGTTAGGCATAAATCAATGGTAATTAATTTTATAAAATACAATGTATATGTGATTGTTTGAAACCCAGTGTAAATGTAGGAATGAGTGAAATAAATGATACATAATGTGTATGAATTTTGTATGTAAACCAACACAAAATAAAAATAAAGTGGGGAACATATTAAAGAAAAAGAAAATAAACCATTACATTGAGAAAAAAAAATGATTTTAGTAAGTTATCTATGTTTTATAAAAACTCATTGAATTCTATATAAAGGTCTTTTTATTTTTAACTCAACAATTGGAATACAATTTAAATTTAAGTAAAATATTTGTTAATGATAATTTATAGGCATTATGAGGATTAAAAATTATGGTATAAAGCTGAGGTTTCCTCCCTAAATAGTATTCAGTTATTATACAGTTAATTCTGTCCCATTAGGACTCCATATGTGTCAGAGTAGACCTATGTTCATAGGATTCTCAATGATATACTTTTTTGGAATTAACTGCAAAGTATTCTTCCAAGGCACTTCTAAGTGGAATTAAAGTGCAATTTGTTTGTGTAGAAGTTATATACATAAACTTCCATTTCTACTCTAATAATCAATTTTATTGTTCACTGAAGATATACACCTTGAGCAAATTGTTCAACCTGAGAAGATGAGATTACTTGCCTAAGTTATAGAATGAATAACACAGCATTAGAATAACTTCCCCATCAATTGTCCAGTTTACTATCTGTGGACTTCCAAAAGAACAAACAAACCTGTCTTGGAAGTTAGAACAGAGTGCTCCTTAGACACAAAGATGTTGAAATATCTTACGTATTTTGCACATGTTGTCTGCAGGGAACAATCCTTGGAAAAAGATAAAATGTGAAGGATCAGCAAAAGTGTGGAAGAATCTCAAAGAGATGAAAAGGGATTAACACAGTGGAAATGATAAGGATGGCATAAGTAAAATTTAGATCTGGTATAGATAGATAAGGCCCTTAAGTGAGTTGACTCAGTGACAACTAACAATCACACAGTTTAGAGAACCCAAGAGTAACAACAATTTAGAGGAACAAGGAGAAAAAAACAAATAACCTTTCGGTAGGACTTATTGAAAAGATTTCATTTCCTTATGACCTGAAATGAGTTAGCAGATTAGAATGGTTCTTAACAGATGAGTAATTTTACATCATACAATTATACTACATGTCATGATTCGTAATTATTGAATTAAAGAGATCTGTTAGAATAGCAATAACATACTCAAATTGGTTGTGATTAGTGCTTTACCATTCATTTTTATTAAAGCAATAATTTATGAGGCCAAACTAAACTCTCAATAATTAATACTTACAAACTCTTTCTTGAGATGGAGCAAGCAAGATGTTCCTGGAGTAATCTTACCACAGATTACTACTGGAATTCTTTCCACGTCATCATTTACTCTATGTAGTAAATGTTTGTCCTTGCCTGTAACATTTCCATAGCCATAATTTTTCTATTAAGAAGAAATTAGCAGAGAAAATGAATTCTCACCACCACTTTTCTCTATGTTTTCCATAATGGTGGTGGTTTGAGTGTTGCTAGGATGATGGAAACTATGCCACTTGTATTTTCAAGCACCAGCATAATCAGCCATGGTGGACAAATTTCAATAGAACTTCCAGACTAAGAAGGACTAAGAAACAGGAATGACCAATGTTTCTGAAAGATCAGACTTCAAAACCATAAAGGAAGAAAAGTATTGGATGTAAATGCAGACGATGAGCCCCTCGGGTTGGAAGACCCTTAAAATTTGACTGGGGAAGAGCTGTCTCCTCAAGATAGAATCTACTGTAACGATGCAGATGGAGGAAGTTTTTCACTCAGTGGACTTTCATTTGTTTATGTAGCAAGACTCATAAAGAGGAGAAACAACTACCAAACAACCATTAATAATTGGAACATGGATTATGGAAAGCATGAATCTAGGAAAACTGGAAACTGTAAAAAACAAATGGAACACAGAGAGATCAACATCTTGAGCATTGATGAGTTAAGATGGAGGGCTATTGACCAATTTAACCTGAACAATCACTTGATCAACTGTGTGAGAAATGACACACTCATACGAATAGTATGGCATTCATTGTCAAAAAGACCACGTCAAGATCAATCCTGCAGTACAATACTGTGAATATGGATACTATCCATACACATATAAAGAAGACCTGTTAATACAACTATTATTCAAATATACAAATCCAACCAGGAAAGTAAAAAATGAATAATTCGAGGATTTCTATTTGCAGTTGGAAACTGATCAAACATGAAATCAAGATACATTAATAATAATTGATGACTGAAATGCAAAAGATAGGGAGGACAGTTTGTTAGAAGGACAGTTTGTTAAAAGGATAGCCTTGGTGACAGAATTGAGGCAGGAGATCAAATTATAGACTTTCAAATGATGATTTGTTCTTTGCAAATACTGCCTTAAAAAAAAAGGCAACAACTGTACGCAGACTTCACCTGATGGACTATTTAGAAATCAGATTAACTAAAGCTGTAGAAAGATATGTTGGAGAAATTCAATCAATATCAGTAGTCAAAACAAGAACAGGGCTGGCTGTGTAATAGATAATCAATTACTCAAATTAAAGTTAAAATTGTTGTTGTTGTTGTTGTTATGTGCCATTGAGTCGTTTCCGACTCATAGCGACCCTATGCACAACAGCTCTAAACCCTGCTCTATCCTGCGCC
>NW_006400116.1:1667720-1669397 GCF_000299155.1 Elephantulus edwardii
TTTGCTTTGTCATTCCGAGCAGCCTTTTGGAATCTTCTGTTCAGCTCTTTAGTATCTTGAATTCTTCCTTGTGCTTTGGCTTCTCTACGCTCCAGTGAAGAAAATTAAACCAAGTCTACAAGAGCCAAAATATGGCCTTGAGTGTATTGCAACTGAAGTTAAAGGCAATCTTAAGAACAGATTTGAATCATTAAACTCTAATGATCAAAGATTAGAGGAGTTGAAGAAAGCAAAAAGTCATTACAAAAACAGGGGGGCGGGGGATGACCAAAACAGATGTCAGAAGAGATTTTGAAACTTGTGTTGGGACAAAAAGAAGCCAACAAAAGGGCAAGAAGTGCTGCATTAAGAGAGCCGAACAGAAGATTTCAAAGGAAAGCTCAAGAGGACAAAGCAAAGGTTATCATGAAATGTACAAGGAACAATATCCTTGAAATTTATTTTTGTTTGGTTGGTTTTTTTAAAAAGTTGTGATTTAAATGAAAAGTTACAGAAAACTTTAATATTTCTTTCATTATTGTTGTACATTTCTCTCCCTACTTCCCCTAGTTCACTTAAAGAAAAAAATCATTCATTGTTGCAAAATTTCCACCTTCTCTTTCCTCAATCCACGTTGTTATGCACCTCTTATTCTGTACCTTTGTAATACAAATGATGCGTAGTAATATATTTCTTTTAAACAATTCTTTCCTTCATCTGTCCCAATGCAGTGTTCATTCTTTATCCACTCTTAGTTTTTCCCCAACCACCATGTCAGACCTGTTTTAGTTCAGTGACATTTTGCAAGATGTGTCCTTTTGTGACTGAGATATTTCACTCAGCATAATATCCTCCAGGGTTACCCATGTTGAGTAATATTTTATGAGTTACTTGTTTTCCAGTGCTGCATAGTATTCTATTGTATGAATATACCATCGTCTCCTTCCTTCCTTCCTTCCTTCCTTCCTTCCTTCCTTCCTTCCTTCCTTCTTCTATTCATTTGTTGATGGGCACTGTGTTGTTTCCATTTCTTTGCTATTGTGCAGCAATAAACATGAATGTGCTTGGTGGCAGCTCGGGTCTCTTTAGCATATATTCCTAGTAGTGGAATTGCTGCGTTAAATAATATTTCTATTTCCAACTTTTTGAGAAAGCACCAAAGTTCCTTCCATTTTGCACCATTTTGCATTCTCACCAACAGTAAATAAAGATTCTAATCTCTCCCCAACCTCACTAGTGTTTATTGTTTGCTGCTCTCTTGAACTTTACAATTCTTACTGGGGTGAGATGATATCTCATAGTTGATTTGCATCTCTCTTAGAGCTAGGGATTTTGAACATTTCTTCATGTGTTTGTTTACCACCTGAATGTCTTCTTCCATGAAGTGTCTGCATCCTGTGACCATTTTGCATTTTCGGTTGTTTACCTTTTACTTGTTGAGGTGCTGGACTAGCCTATAAATTTTAGATATGAGTTCTTTATCACATATTTCATTACCATATATATTTTTCCATATACATTTAGATAACAGAGATGGCAAAGGAGGTTGAGTTTTCAAGCATGGAAATACAAAGGTGGCAAAGGAGGTTGAGTTTTCAAGCATGGAAATACAAAGGAAGAGGAACAGTTGTAAGCAGACACTGGTGATTGGGACATGGAATGTGAGAACCATGAATGTAGGAAAATTAGATATTGTTA
>NW_006400116.1:1671182-1688815 GCF_000299155.1 Elephantulus edwardii
TCGCAGGCGACTCGACGGCACATAACAACAACAACAACATATATTTTTCCCTAGTCTATGGCTTTCCTTTTACCCTATTGGAGAAGTTTTTTGATGTGCAAAGTGATTTGATTCTTAGAAGCTTCCGTTCATCTATTTTGTTATCTCCCAGTTAGAGGGTTTTCATTATGCTTGGAAAACTGTTAATACCAAAGATTAGGGCTTCTAGAGTTCTTCCAAGCTTTTCTCTAATGAAGTTTATAGTCTTTGGTTTTCATCCTACATGCTTTATCCACCTTGAGTTTGTTTTTGTGTATGGTGTGAGGTGTAGATCTTGCTTGAATTTTCTACAAATGGTTTTTCAATTTTTCCAACACCATTTGTTATAAAAGCTTTCATTTCCCCACTTTGCTGATTTTGCCTCTTTGCAAAAATCATTTGAGCTTAGGTAGATGAGCTGATTTCTGGATTCTCAATTTAATTCTATTGATCTAAGTGTCTGTCACTATACCAGTACTACACTGTCTTGACCACCATGGCTGTGTAGTATTATTTGAAATCAGGGAATGTGATATGTGATGTCTCCTACCTTCTTTATTTTCTTCAGTAATGCTTTATTTATTCAGGGCCTCTTTCCATTCCAAATAAAATTGGAAATGTCCTTCTCCATCTCATTGAATAATAGATTTGGTATTTGTATTGGGATTGCATATAACTTGTAGATTGCCTTTGGTAGAATTGTCATTTTCACTATATTGAGTCTTCCTATCTATGAGCATGGTATATTCCTCATTTATCCAAATCTCTTTTTGTTTCTTGTAATAATGTTTTGTAATTTTCTTTGTATAGGTCTTTTGTGTCTCTAGTTAGATTTATTCCCAAGTATTTAATCTTGTGATTAGCTATTGTGATGGTATTGTTTTTCTTAGCTTCTTTTCTGTATTCTCTTTGTCAACTTTAGAGAAATGCAACTGATTTTTGTACATTAGTCTTGTATCCCACTATTTTTCAAACTTGTCAATCATGTCCAGTAGTTTTCTTGCTGAGTCTTGAGGAGTTTCTAAGTATACTATCAACATCATCTGCATATAAAGCTAGTTTTACCTCCTCTTTGCCAATTTGGATATGTCTTGTTTCCTTCTCTCCTCTCATTTCTTGCTAAGACTTCCAAAACAATATTGAATAGGAGAGGTGATAATGGGCATCCTTGCCTAGTTCCTGTTCTCAAAGAGAATGTCCCTTAACTTCTCTCCATTGGGAAGATATTGGCCCTTGGTTTTGCATAAATACTTTTCACTATGTTGAGGAAAGTTCCCTTTATTCTTATGTTGTTGAGTGTTTTAATCAGGAAAGGGTGTTGGATTTTGTACTTGACATTTATTAAGCTGAAAAGATTGAAGAACAAATTTATGCCTCTAGTTTTAATGTTGAAGGATTCTATGGGCAAAATCTTGAATGATGCAGGAAGCATCAAATGAAGATAGAAGTAATATACATAATCACTGTACCAAAAAGAATTGGTCAACATCGAACCATTTCAGGAAGTAGCAATAATCAAGAATCAATAATCCTGAAGGAAGAAGTTCAAGTTGCACTAAAGGCCTTAACAAATATAATGGCCTCAGGAATTTATAGAATATCAACTGAACTTTTTCAGAAAATAGATGCAGCTCTTGACATGTTCAACAGCATCTGCCAACAAATACAGAAGACCAGTATTTGGCCAGGAGATTGGAAGATATCTAGATGTATCCCCATAGCATAAAAAGGAGATCCAATAGGATGTGGAAATTATTAAAAATATTATTACCATTTCATGTTGAAAGTTATTTAAAAAGAGCTAGCATAGTATGTCAACAGGGAGCTGTCAGAAATTCATGCTGTATTCAGAAAAGGCTCTGACCAGAAATACCATTAATATCAGATGGATCTTGACTGAAAGCAGAGACTACCGGAAAATTATTTATTTGTATTTGTTGACTCTGAAAAGACAGTTGATGGCATTATGTATTGCACTGCAAATTTGAAAAGAGAGTGGTTTGGATTTACCTGATACTCTTCAGGAATAAGATGATGGATTGCTTCCTTCCATAATGAGTTCCAGTCTTGGAGACATAATGAAGATCACTATGAATGGGAACCAATTAATGTCAGTGGGTTTGTGTCTAGGACTGGTATACAAGACCAGGAATGTGATTCCCAAAGGGCCTGAAATGAAGATGTAATGTGTGCTTCAATTATACACTTTGAATCCATGGTGAACAAAGTATCTGATATTTGTGAATAGATATTAGTTAGGAAATCCTGACTTTTAATGTTCAGTGAGTCACAGCTGAGAAATTGGTTGTTTCCAGGCAGGCTCAGAGTTTCAACAACAGTATTTCAAGTGTTTCTAAAGGAAGCCAATGTGGCAAGTTTGACACAAAATAATTTCTGCCATCATGGTTTTCAAACTCTTCCCTGATGAGCTGCGGTGTTTCAGACTTGACTGGTAAAGAAAGGGAGAGAGCAAATAAGTCATCTTCCATCCCATTCCTTCTCCCACCTTTGTTTCAACCCTGGAAATGCTAACTCTTCAGTGTGGACCCCATATCGCAGGCCATTTAGCTCAGGAAATTTCTTCTACCACTTATAAAGATGTGCCTTTTTATACTTTGCAGTATTATTTGTATTGGTTGTTGTTGTGTTACCTCATTGAGTCACTTAAGACTCATAGTGACCATATGTACAACAGCCCTGAAACCTGTTATATCCTGTGCCAAATGTACTGTCTCCGACCCACCTACCCTCATTACCCCAGTCACTCAATCAATCCATCTCACTGATAGTCTCCCTCTCTTTCTCTGTCCTTCTACCTCTCCAAGGACCCGGTCCCTCCTTGCAACATGCCCAAAGTATGTCAGACAAAGCCTCAGAATCCTTGCTTCCAAACAGCAACCTGCATTCATCCTCTCTAGGCGAAACCTGTTTTTCCCCCAGCAGTCCATGTATATTCAACACTCTTCTCCAGCACCACAGCTCAAAGACATAAATTCTCTTTCCATGATCCTTAGTCATTGTCCAGTTTTATGACATATAGCAAGCAATTGTGAAGATTATGGCCTGGATCAGACGCACCTTAGTCTCCATACTAACATCATTGCTGTTCAATACACTGGAGAGGTCCCTGACAGCTGACTTTCCATGTAATTTGCCTCTTGATTTCCTGGCTGCTGGTACCAAGAGTGTTAATTGTGGAGCCAAGCAAACTAAAGCTGTTAATCTCAATATATTCATAATCTATCTTAGTGCTGCCAATAGGGGTCTTTGTTTTCTTGATGTTGAGTTTCAATCCATATTGAAGGTTGCAGTCCTTGATCTTCTGCAGCAAGTACTTCAGATCTTCTTCAGTTTCAGCAAGCAGAATTGTGTCATCTGCATAACACAGGTTATTGATGAATCTTCCTCCAATTCTGATGGCGAATTCATCCTCATACAGCCTAGCTTCCCAAATCTGTACTGTATATAGATTGAAAAGATATGGAGACTGACTGTATCCCTGACATACACCATCCCGATTTTGAACCATGCATTGTCTCCTGGCTCTCTTCTCACTACCTCCTAGTCCAAGTACAGGTTTTGCATAAGCACAATCAAATGTTCTGGGATTCCCATTTTTCTCAGAGTCAGCCACAGTTTGTTGTGTTCCACACAGTCAAACGCCTTTGCATAGTCAGTGAAACACAGACATTCATCTGGTATTCTCTGCTTTCAGCCCAGATCCATCTAACTTTAGCTATAATATCTCTAATACCACATCCTCTTCTAAACCCAGCCTGCACATCTGGCAGTTCTCTGTTGATGTACTGCTCCAGTTGTTTTGAGATAATTTTCAGCAGAATCTTGCATCAATTCTTCTGTCATCCTTAGTCATTGTCCAGGTCTCTGAAGCAAAGCAAGTAATTTAGAAGGCCATGTCTGTATTAGGCACACCTTGGTCTCTAGACTGACATCCTTGCTTCTCAGTGCTCTGGAAAGGTCCCAGTCTTTAATTCTCTGCAACAAGTGTTTCAAGTCCTCCTCACTTTTAGCAAGCAATATTGTGTCATCTTCATATTTCAGATTGTTTATGAGTCTTCGTCAAATCCCGATGCTACATTCTTCTTCATAAATATTGAATATATGGAGAAACGATACAGCTCTGACACACACCTTTCTTGTTTTTAAACCATACAATGCTGCATGGCTCTCTTTGGACAACTAGTGAGAACCCTAGTCAGTAGCTGTGTCATTGAGTCAAAACCAACACATAGCTGACTCTCTAGAAGGTTTCCAGAGGAAATAAATCACATGGGAAGAGATTGCTTATCCTTCTCTTGAGGATCAGTTGGTGGATTCAAACCATATGTCTTTAGGGTTGCAGCCCAGTTTATTATCAATAGGTCACCAGAGCTCCCTAGTATACCTAGAGGAAATGAAAATTAAATCCCTTAAAAATACTGAAATGGATAAAATTCTGAAAGACTGATGATACCAAGTCTTGGAAAAATATGGAACAATTTAAGTTCTCACCAAATTTTGCAGCTCTATCTCTCATACTTTGGGCATGTGGCCAGTAGGAACCATCCTTACAGAAGGACATTATGGTTGGGAAGGTGGAGGGACAGCACAGGAGAGGAAGACTCCGGATGAGGTGGATTGATACAGTAACTAGGAAAATGGGGGTAGGTGTGTTGGAATCAGTGAGACTGGCTTAGGACAGGGCAGGCTTCAGATCTGTAGTACCTAGAGTCAATATGAGTCTCAGGCAACTCAACAGCATATAACAGAACAACAGTTTTCAATATGCATTATATCTTAACACCAAGACAAATTCTCATTATTGGGCAAATAGACAACACTGTGATAGATGAAGTAATGATTGAAATTGACAATGATTTTATTCTACTTAAACCCATAATCTATACCCTTGGCACCAGCAATCATGAGATCAAGAAGCATATTTCATTGAGAAAATCTGTTGTCAAAGACTTCTTCAAAGTCGTGAAGAACAATAATGTCAGTTTAAGGACTAAGGTATGTCTGATTCAAGCCATAGCTTTCCAATCACCTGCTATGTATCTGAGAGCTGAGCAATGCATAAGAATTATAGAAGAAGAACCAATGTCTTTTTGTTGTGGTGTTGGATAAGACTATTGAGTATCTCATAAACTGCCAAAGAAACAAACAGATATATCTTTGAGTAAGTGCAACCAGAGTGCTCTATGCTCTATAGAGCCATGGATGGTGAAACTTCATCTCACATATTTTGGGCATGTTGCTAGGAAAGGCTGTTCTTTGGAAAGGGCATAATTCTTGGAAGACAAAGTGTCAGTGAAAGAGAGAAGACCTCCAATAAGATAGAGTGGCTTCAGCAATGGGTTCAAATATGTTGGAGATGATAATGATCACACAGGCTAGGACAGGGTTCAGATCTGCTGTTCATAGGTAAGATTGCTGTTGAGTTGTACAACAGCAAAAACATTATCTAGTGAGCATTAGCCTAGTGTTAAGGAGTTATATTGTAAACCCAACCAGTGGACATAATTTTCATTCACTAACCGCTTCCCAGGAGAAAGATGAAAAATCTCCTTTCATATTATTTATAGCCTCTGAAAATATGTTGGGGGGGGTCAGCTTTAAGTTGAAATACACACAACAACAAGATCAACAGTGACTAGTGATGTTTAGCAGTGCTTATTGGTCATTCTTATACCTTTTTTATATTGTATGTGTGTGCCTATTATTTTGGCTAGTTTTATTGAATTGTGCCTTTTATTCTTTTTTAACTGGTATTAGATAGCAAATCTTTTGTCCTTTTTGGTAACATAATGATTAAGCACTCATCCACTGAATGCAAGATTAGCGATTGGATCCTACTTCATAAGAGAAAGATGTGACAATCAGTTCCTATCAATATTTACTGCCTTCATCACCTATGGAGTAGTTCTGTTTGGTGGTTATTATTATAAGGTGAGTTGTAATTGACTCACTGTTGTTTCTATTATGTGCCACATCGTGACTCTATAAACAGCAAATCAGAAACTTGCCTTATCCTTTGCCTTTAACATGTTCAATCCCATGTTCAATCACTGTGACAATCTATCCCTTTGAGGGTCTTCCTTCTTTTCGATAGCGTTCTACCTTTCCCTGCATGGCATCTTTTTCATAAGATTGATCTCAACTAACATGTCCAAAGTATACAAGACAAAGTTTCATGATCTTTGTCTCCAAGGAACACTCTGGTTGCACTTCCTCCCAGACAGATTTGTTGTTTTAGCAGTCTATAGTATATAAGCTCTTTGGCTACACCACAATTCAAAGGCAACTTTCCGATGCATATGAAACAATTGAAAATACCATGACTTAGACCAAGTCTTTAAACTGATTTCCATGCTCTTTGCACACACTTTAGAGAGATCTTTGACTCAATGACAATGGACTTTTCAGTTGGTTGCCCTTTTTGCACAGTTTTGACTTTTCACTAATTATCTTTTGTTGATATGCCTTTTCAATGAAATAATCTCAATCAATTGCAACTTTATTTTTTGCTTTAATCATACGTGAGGAATTAAGCTGCTGACTCAAAGCCTACACTTCTTGGTGGTTCAAAACCATCTGTAACTTCAAGGGAAGGGGGGGGAGGCTGGGGAAATGGACAGAGGATCAGCTATAGTCGTTCCCAAGGCAACAGCAGTGGAAGAAAAAAGAGTGAGAGGTCTATATTGCAAATACTTTGCCCACCATCTGTTCAGTGGGAAATTATTTGCAAGTGAGGAAAATGGCCTTAATTTATAAGAATAATAAAAACACCAGGGCTGGAGTCCAGGCTTGGAAGCAGGAGTGGCATCCACTTTGGAAACAGCTTGCCTCCGGTAACTCTATGAACATGGAGAAACAATGAAAGTTATACAAGTGTTCAGGCCTTTTGTTCATAAAGTCTCTATAACTCGAAGGCACGTAACAATAACAACAACAACATAGAGAGAGCTCTGTTGGTCTAGTGGTTAGAGAGTTATGGTGATTTCAATCTGCAACCCTCAGGCCTCCTTTTAATTGTTTATGGTCAAACATTCTTCTAAGTGGTATAGCACTGGTATGGCCACTTGCTGTACAGAGGTAACTCGTGGTTGCTGTGATGCTGAGCACTGTGACACGATGCATCAAATGCATTAATGGTTACCCATGGTGGACAGTGTTTGGTGGAGCTCCCCAACTAAAACAAGCTTGGAAGCAGGAATGGCATCCACTTCCAAAATAGCTTGCCTCTGGAAACTATGAATTTGGAGAAATGATGAAAGTTATACAAGTTTTCAGGTTCATAGGGTCACAACAACAATATGACTTATGTTTGGTCAAAAAATTGTAGCTTTCCCAAAATTGAGAAAATATATTTTCCCCTCTGGAAGTTTTGTTGTTGTTAGCTTTGATATTTAGGTGTGAGAAACTGTTTTAATTTTCCTGGAATCCAGATGTTTGAGGTCCAGAGAATTGGAGTAGCTCACTCCAACGACTTTGTTCTTATGTGTTCTTTTGAACTTGAGGCTTGAGGAAACTGGTTTCCTAAAATCACTTTTAAGTCAAATTTTGTGCCATAGCATGAACAATTTAGTATAGACCATGTTAACTTGAATATTGGACTTTTTTTGAGGACATCTCCATGTGTAGCCACTTTTGAGAAACAGAATCTGCCTAGAAACTGTGTTTCCAGTAAATCATTATTATAAAAGCACTATTCTGACTTTTTTTCCATGATAATGTTAATGGGGTTTGGTATAAGAAACTCTAAGGATTTTCTCATCTTTGGAATATTTTTGATTGTCTAGTCAAAATGTTATTATGATTTGTAACTGTATATAAAATTAACTTCAATCAGTTTCTATTTTTTTACTTAGTGTAGCTTTTATGTTAGAGTTGCGATTGTAGTAACATCTTACTACTTCTCTGAATCCTCAGAGGAAGTCAGGAATTGGACTCATAGGGAATTAATTTTTTCGTTCTACTACTCTCCAGTCTTTCTGGGACTGCAGTAATTGTGTAGGTCTTGATCTCTTCATGTTGTGCTGCAACTCAGCTTCTGAACTGAAATTATTGAAGCTATAAGAGGCTAGGTCTATAGTCAACAGAATGAACTAAATTCAGAAATAATGATACTAAGTTTCAAACAGGAATCTCCTAGCCTTCTTAAACTATAAAATCAACTTATTGAACCAAATTCCACTGCAGATTTCTTACTAGAATTTTGTAACAAGGACTCAATGAGCCCTTAGAATTCTCTTTCTTTTTCAGTGTTTCCATAGTAAATATTTCAGATTCCTGGTTTTCTGTGTTTGTGGTGTCCTCCCAAACATACAAGCCTCTAACACAAGGCTGGGTTGGTGGGCTGATGTCTAGAACTATCTTTCAGTAGTGGAATGAACTCAGATACTGTACAAGTTTAAGACAAAAATAAAAGTTGTTTATGAAATTTGTTTAACTTGACGATTACGACAGTGCCCTAGTGACAAGAAACTGCACTGCTATCCCAAAGGCATGGGATTAGAGGCCAGCAGCTGCTCTGTGTGACAAGGATGGGCAATCTCCACCTGTGCAATTAACGGCCTCTGAAAACCCACCAGAGGGTTAGCTATGGGTCGGTTCCGATTCTACGGTACACAACAACAACTAACAGACAGGGTTTGTGTTTTGTTTTGTCTTTTTTTTAATGCCTATGTAAAGTCTTTTACTGATTACCTAGATGTACTTTATAAGGGTAAGACATAGTAAAAATTGTCTATGTAAGATCCTTTAACCTGATTGATTAGTGAGCTATGAGACTATTATTCCAGGAACTAAGGATTTACAATCAAGTCACCCTGACATAAAATCTGAGAAAATCATTTGAAGTATGCCCTATCTGCACAGAAGCCTGCTAAGTATTTACCTCAAATTTCAAACACAGGACATCTGACAGCCATCACAAGAAGAGACATCTTGAAGCAATCTTATCAGATCCCCAGACACTTTCCTCCACTCCTCCTACATGCCCCCTGCCCATTACCTGCACCCTGTGGCAACACTTTAAGAAACATGGTTTGTTCGTAATATGGCAGAAAGCAAGTTTTTAAGACTCTGTATTTCTGAGTTGTATTGGTTTGTTTTGGGGTTTTTTTTTTCTTCTCTCAGATAGCCAATATCTGAATAAAGCACAATTAAAATATTTAATCCTTGTCTTTACTTAATTGGTTATAGTAACAGATCTCTAAATAGCATCTTTTTCCAGTTACAATTTGACTGACTTCAAAATTGAAGTTCCTCCTTTGAGATCAGCTTGGTTCTACAAATACAAGCTTACTGGGTCATTAATCTAAAACTAACATTTGACTCTGCTTCCAGAGCCTCGGATTCCTAATTGTGACCCCTGGGTCACAGTTTCATTGGTTTATTCTGTTGGCTTTATTAAGCGTATTTAACATAAAGTTTCAAAGTTTGGGGTTCTTCCTAATTCTAAAGAAATGTTTGTTTTCCAGGTCTTTGTATCACAATGCCATTTTAGGGTACTTTTGAAACCTTATTTCCTGTGGTGCTGTTTGTTTCTGGGGAAGAAGGGAAGGCTGCTTTTTCTGTTTTTCTCCCCTACTTTAGAAAAATGGATTTCTATTTGATCTTTTTTCCCCTCTCTTTTTTTTAAAGTGGGTTTTTCTTTCCTCTTTGGAGAACTGTTGTTCAGTGCTCAATCTTCACTAGTCTGAGATGCCTTTATGTGAGTCCTTGCGATAGGAAATGGCAGAGGAAACGCTGACAAAGTAACTCAACCTGGAGCTGTTCTGGACAATGACATGACAGTGGCAATAAAACACAAGAAAATCAGACTCATCCATAAAAAAAGCAGCTGAAAATAGACCACTCAAGAGCCACCATAAATCAATCAGAAGCTATGCATTGCCATAAACTGATCTAAAGCTGTATTCTCCCAACTCCCTGCTAGAGAAAATATAAACCCTTGTATAGGACAAAGGTGGGGTCAATCCTTTCCTGACCCGTTATAGTCTGTTTTGAACTTCAAATAAACCTCATTTCCTTTTGCTTGCAGTCAGTGTCTTTTTGCGGGAGTGTTCTATCAAAGTCTAACAGCCAAGTCAGAACTTTCTAGTTTTTACTCAGAGACCCCGGTCCCACTGGTGGGTGCGCTAACCAGGGGATTATACTGGTACTCTGCTCTTCACAGAGGGGCTTCTCTGCCCCTGAGACGGCGGCAGACATGTAATATCCTTCCTTATGGGTTCGTCCTGGCTGCCCGACTCTTGCGTATGGCCGTGACTTCCAGAGCACAGAGGCAACGCCTAGTAAGAGCCATTGGGAAGTCGCAGGCACATCTGGGTGGAAAAACCTATAGCTTCCATCCCTGCCCGGTTGTCTGAACTGAAAACCGAGACACAAGTCATCTAAGCAGCACATCATGCAGTTGCCCAACTACAATACCCTACGGTTTAATAAGCCTTGATGTTAAAATTCTGCTTATTTCACTTCTTTTGTTTATCTCGGCTTTCCTCTTCCCTCCGGCTCAAGCTGTTAAAGTATGGCCTTTGAGTTGGCAGCACAACTCCTTACAGACTATGTCACCAGAGTTTCCTGTAAAGGGTGAAGTATATAATTTAACAGTAAGAAATTGCATTGATTTCTAAAGTTGTGGGGCATTTTGGGGGGTTTTTTGTTAGATACAAAGTAAGTGTGGCACATCTTGCCTTGAAACAATGATGACCATGAAAGGATATGAATTATTCTGAATCTTTTTCTTTAGTAAACATCTGTTTTAAAAATTGTTCTCAGTAAAAAAAGAAAGAAATATTGTTTTCATTGTTGTTGCTATGTGCCATAGAGTCACCTGTGACTCATAGTAACCCTATGTACAACAGCCCTAAACTCTGCCCTATCCTGTGCCAATCTCACCATCTCTGACACACCTGCCCCCATTAACCCAGTCACTAAGTCAATCCATCTCATCGAGGCTCTTCCTCTCCTGCACGGTCCCTCCTTGCAAAAGTATGTCATCTAAAGTATGTCAGATGAAGGTTCAGAATCCTTACCTCCAAGGAGTAGCTCAGCTTCACCCTCTCCAGAACAAACCTGTTTGTTTTCTTAGCAGGCCATAATATATTCAATATTCTTCTCCAACACCACAGCTCAAAGGCATCAATTCTCCTTCTATCATCCCTAGTCATTGTCAGGCTCTCCGATGCATAGCAAGTGATTGCAAAGACTATGGCATGTATCAGGCGCACCTTAGTCTACCAAATGCTATAGTGTCTCTTTCCCTTGTCTGTCTTGTGCTATCTCCCTCACAAAGCTGTGACCCCTATCCATCCTTTCCTATATGCTACCGCCATGGATTGCTTTGCATCTCAACATGCCATTCACTTTGCTTTCATTTTCTCTCTCATAAAAGGCCTCAATAGGACACTCATTCCTGGAAGGCTACCTATTTATCTAGCATCCCCTGAGACAATTTTGATTCTTCAAGACACTATTTGAATGAAAGAGAGCACTTATAGAAATTAGACAAATTTATAAAGGTTGAACAGCTGTTTTAATATGTTATTTGAAATATCCTTGTTATAGGTTCCAGCCATAGATGCATCCCCTGACTTATGTTCACAAAGAATGTGACCTCCTATTAGCTATAGCTTAACCAGCACATCCATCCCCACTCCATGTCTATGAACCATCTCATCCAATTTGAGTCTGCGGTCCTTAGGATTTCACTCTACAGTAACCTCTTGTAGGCTTGTCATTTATTTCTTCACTCCATTTCCAAAAGGAGAATAATTGAAAGCCATTGTTATCAGAAAGGAATGCCCTCACAAGCCCATGAGGGCTAAGTAGAAGCCCAGCCTGTCTGAGACTGAGGTGATTGTCTCTGGAGATGGGGCACGCCATGAGCAAGTTGAGGCACTCTTCCTTTCTGAGACATCAGAGATAAGCTGAGAAACTGCTATGAGTAATTTTACTCAAGAAGCCTCTTCCCTAGCCTTTAATGCTAACTATGGGTCAACCTTCTTCTAAGGCACAAGTTTTTCTTTTGAAATGCGTCTTTCAGAATTGGCAGAAAACTGTATGACCAATGTATCCTTTAGGCAACTCTGAAAGATGACAAGTAGGGGAAAGTCTTACCTGTAACACCATTTTATAGTTGGACTTGTTTTGCTGGAGACAAGGGAAGTAGACTGAAATAGCTTATGTTCAGGCATTTATGCTTTTTGGGTTTTTTAATTTCTTTTTATTATTATTATTATTAATTTTAAAGAAAATGTACAGATTTTTTTAATTTTCATTCACTCACTGTTGCACTTTTCTCCCTGCCCACCCCTCCCATCAGCTTCGCTCTAATCTTTGAAAAGTAAAAGAAAAATTCTTAAAATTACAATCCTTCCTCCCAAGTCCACCCCATTATGCAGCCTTCATTCTGGATTCATGTCATGACAATAATAACCAATCATATATACCTTTGAAACAGTTCTATCTCATTTGTTTCAATGCAGTATATATAATTTATCTCATCTTTCTCAGGCTCCCTCCCCAAACCCTATGCCTGTGCCTTTTTACAACAGTGACACTATGCAATATTTGTCCTTTGTGCCTGAGATATTTCACTCAGCATAATGTCCTGCAGGGTCATGCATTTTGAATAATATTTCATTAGTTCCTTATTTTTCAATGCAGCATAGTATTCCATTGTGTGAATATACCAGAGCTTCTCTATCCATTTATTTGTTAATGGGCACTTCAATTGTTTCCAAGTCTTTGCTATTGTGAACAAAGCAACAATAAATATGGGTGTGCATATATCTGCTTAGGTGGCGGTTATGGTTTCTTTGGGGTATATACCCAGTAGTGGAATTGCTGGGTCAAATGATATTTCTATTTGCAACTTTTTGAGAAAGCACTATACTGCCTTCCATATTGGCTACACCATTTTACACTCCCACCAACAATGAATAAGGGTTCCAGTTTCTCCACAATCTCGCCAGCATTTGCTGTTTTCTGTTATGTTAAATTTTTCTATTCTTGTTGTTGTTGTTGTTGTTGTTGTTGTTGTTATGTGCCGTCGAGTCGTTTGCAACTCATAGAGACCCTCTGTACAACAGCCCCAAACCCTGCTCTATCCTGTGCCAATCCCATTGGCTCTGACACACCCATCCCGATTACCCCAGTCACTGAATCAATCACCTCATAGAGGGTCTTCCCCTCCTGCGCTGTCCCTCTACTCTACCCAGCATGATGTCCCTCTCCAAAGACCTGTCTCTCCTTACAACATGTCCAAAGTATGTCAGACAAAGCCCCAGAATCCTTGCCTCCAAGGAGTAGCCTGGTTTAACCCTCTTCAGGATGAATCTGTTTGTTTTCTTGGCAGTCCATGGTACGTTCAATACTCTTCTCCAGCACCACAGCTCAAAGGCATCAATTCTCCTTCTGTCCTTCCTAGTCATTGTCCAGCTGACTGATGCATAACAAGTGATTGCAAAGACCATGGCCTGTATCAGGCGCAACTTTGTCTCCAAAGAGACACCGTTGCTATTGAGAACTTTAGAGAGGTGCCTAACAGCAGACTTTCCCATTGCAATACATTTTTTTATTTCCTGGCTGCTGGTGCCAAGAGTGTTGACTGTGGAGACCAGCAAACTGAAGATGTGAACAATCTCAATCTCTTCACCATCCATCCTGATGCTGCCAATTGGTCCAGTGGTGAGAATCTTTGTCTTCTTGACATTGAGCCTCAGTCCATACTGAAGACTGCAGTCCTTGACCCTCTGCAGTAAGTGCATGAGGTCCTCCTCAGTTTCAGGGAGCAAGGTTGTGTCATCTGCATAACGCAGATTGTTGATAGATCTTCCACCAATCTTAATGCCACGCATCTCCTCATAGAGCCAGTCTCTCGGATAATCTGCTCTGCATACAGGTTGAAAAGATATGGAGATAGGACACATCCCTGGCGTACACCCTTCCCAATTTTGAACCATGCAGTGTTGCCCTGCTCTGTTCTGACCACTGCCTCTTGGTCCAAGTATAGGTTTCACATTAGCACGATTAAATGTCTGGGATTCCCATTCTTCTCAGAGTCAGCCACAGTTTGTTATGATCCACGCAGTCAAATGCCGTTGCATAATCAAGGAAACACAGATAGACATTCTTCTGGTATTCTCTGCTTTCAGCTAAGATCCATCTAATATTGGCTACTCTAGTACCACGACCCCTTCTAAACCCAGCCTGGACTTCTGGCAGTTCTCTGCTGATGTATTGTTCCAATAGCTTTCTATTCTTATTGGGGTGAAATGATATCTCATAGTTGTTTTGATTTCCATCTCTGTTAGAGCTAGGGATTTTGAACATATCTTCATGTGTTTGTTTGCCATCTGAATGTCTTCTTTGGTGAAGTGTCTGTTTATATCCTGTGGCCATTTTTCAATTGGGTTGTTTACCTTTATCTTGTTGTGGTGCTGAAGTATTTTATAAATTCTAGATAAAAGTCCCTTATCTGAGATGAGATCGTTATCAAATACTTGTTCCCAGTCTGTGGCTTCCATTTTTACCCTGTTGGAGAAGTTTTTGAATGTGCATAAGGATTTGATTCTTAGAAGGTCCCATTCATCTAATTTATCCTCTCCTGGCTGTAGATTTTTCAGGATGCTTGGAAAACTGTTGATGTTATGGATTAGGATGTCTAGAGTTCTTCCAAGCTTTTCTTTACTAAAATATATCGTCCTTGGTTTTAGTCCTAGGTCCATGATCCACCTTGACTTGGTTTTTGTGTACGGAGTGAGGTGTGTGGACCTTGCTTGAGTTTTTTGCGGATAGTTTTCCAATTTTGCCAACACCATTTGTTAAAAAGTCTGTCATTTCCCCACTTAACTGATTTCATCTCCTTGTCAAAAATGATTTGAACATAGGTACATGGGCTGATTTCTGGGTTCTCAATTCTATTCCATTTATATATGTGTCTGTCATTGTACCAGTACCATGCTGTCTTGACCACCACAATAATGTAGTAGGATTTGAAATCAGGGAGTGAGATGCCTCCTACCTTGTTTCCCTTTTTAAGGAGTGCTTTGCTTATTTGGGGCTTCTTTCGATTCCAAATGAAACTGGAGATTGTCTTTTCCATCTCGTGAAGAATGGCATTGGTATTTGTATTGGGATTGCATTGAACGTGTGAATTGCCTTTGGTAGTATTGCCATTTTCACAATATTCAGTATTCCTATCTATGAGCAAGGAATATTCTTCCACTTCTCGAGGTCTCTTTTTGTTTCTTGTAGTAATGTTTTGTAATTTTCCTTGAATAGATACTTTGTGCTTCTGGTTACATTTACTCCCAAGTATTTGGTCTTGTAATTAACTATTGTAAAGGATATTGTTTTTCTTAGTTCAAGCTCTGTATTCTCTTTTTCGCTGTAGAGAAATGCAACTGATTTTTGTATGTTGATCTTCTATCTTGCCACTTTGCTGAATTGGTCAACTATGTCCAGTAGTTTTCTTACTGAATATTTACTATCATATCATCTACATAGAGAGATAATTTTATTTCCTGTTTCCCAATTTGGAAGCCTCTTATATTCTTCTCTTGTCTTAATGCTATCACTAAGACTTCCAATACAATATTGAATAAGAAAGGTGATCGTGGGTATCCTTGCCTAGTTTTTGTTCTTAAAGACAATGCCTATAACCTCTCTCCATTGAGAACAATGTTGGCTGTAGGGTTTGCATATGTACTTTTTACTATGCTGAAGAAATGCCCCTCTAATACTATTTTGTTAAGTGTCTGCATTTTGTCAAAGGCCTTTTCTGCATTTATTGATAGGATCATGTTGTTCTTGTTCTTTGCTTTTTTAATGTGATGAATTAAATTGATTGTTTTTCTTATGTTGAACCATCCTTGCACACCTGTTATGAATCCCACTTGGTCATAGTGAATTATTTCTTTGATGTATTGTTGGATTCTATTGGCCAGTATTTTATTTAGGGTTTTTGCATCAATGTTCATAAGATACATTGGCCTATAGTTTTCTATTTTGGTGGTGTCCTTTCCTGGCTATGGTATCAAGGATACGTTTGCTTCATAGAATGAGTCTGGAAGAATTACATCTTTTTCTATTTTCAGAAATAGTTTATGTAGAATTGGTGACAATTTTTCTCTGAATGTTTGTAAATTTACTGGTAAAATCATCTTGGCCAGGGCTTTTTATGGCTAGAAATTGTTTTCTTACCTTTTCAATTTCTTCTTTTGTAAAGGGTGTGTTCTGGTGTTCAATTTTGGTTTGTGTCAGTTTAGGTAGGTTGTGACATCTAAATATTTGTGCATTTCCTCTAGGTTTTCATATTTGTTTTAATCTCAATATCGGCAGTGAAAACCAGACCAGGTGCTGATTGTGGGACAGACCACCAACTACTCATATGCAAGTTCAAGCAGAAGTTGAGGAGAATTAAATTAAGTCCACGGGAACCAAGGTTTGACCTTAAATCTGTCCCACTCAGATTTCAAAACCATCTCAGGAACAGGTTTGAGGCCTTGAGCACCAATGAGCAAAGACAAAAAGAGCTCTGGGAGGATATCAAGAAAATCGTACATGAAGAATGCACAAAGGGTGCAGAAGAAGAAAAATGGATGTCAGATGAGACTTTGAATATTGCATTAGAGCTCCAAGAAGCCAAAGCTAAAGGGAGAAACCAAGAAATCAAAGAGCTAAACAGAGAATTTCAAAAGGCAGCCCGGAATGACAAAGCAAGATATTATAATGAAATGTGCAGATACCTGGAGTCAGAAAATCAAAATGGCCGAACTCACTCAGCGTTTCTTAAGCTGAAGGAGCTGAAAAACAAATTCAAGCCATGGGTGGCAATACTTAAGAATACTTTGGGTAGAATGTTCAGTGATTCAGGATGTATCAAGAGAAGATAGAAGGAGTACACAGAGTCACTCTGTCAGAAGGAATTGGCTGACACAGAGGAATTTCATGAAATAACATATGAGCAAGAGTCTATGGTGATAAAGGAGGAAGTTATAATTGCTCTGAAGGAACTGGCAAAAAACAAGGCTCCAGGAGTTGACGGCATACCAATTGACATATTTCAACAAGCAGACACTGCCCTGGATGTGCTCACTAAGTTCCGCCAAGAAATCTGGAGGACAGCCAGCTGGCCAACTGACTGGAAAAGATTGATATTTGTTCCCATTCGAAAGAAAGGTGACCCAACAGACTGCGGAAATTATCTAACAACATCAATACCACATGCAAGCAAGATTCTGCTGAAAATTATCCAAAAATATTTGGAACAATATGTCAACACAGAACTGCCAGATGTGCAGGCTGGATTTAGAAAAGATCGTGGTACTAGGGATATTATAAGGATATTATAGTATAGCTAATGTTAGATGGTCTTGGCAGAAAGCAAAGAATACCAGACGAATGTCTATCTGTGCTTCATTGACTACACAAAGGCTTTTGATTGTGTGGATCACAACAAGCTGTGGCTGACTCTGAGAAGAATGGGAATCACAGAACATTTGATTGTGCTAATGCGAAACCTATACTTGGACTAAGAGACAGTCCTCAGAACAGAGCAAGGAGACACTACATGGTTCAAAATCAAGAAGGGGTTCTAT
>NW_006400116.1:1689035-1722460 GCF_000299155.1 Elephantulus edwardii
GAAGAGATTGAGATAGTTAACAGTTTTAGTTTACTTGGCTCCACAGTCAACACTCTTGGTAGCAGCAGCCAGGAAATCAAGAGACAAATTGCATTGGGAAAGTCAGCTGTGAGGGACCTCTCAAGAGTACTGAAGAGCAACAGCGTCACGATGGAGACTAAGGTGTGCCTGATCTGGGCTATACTCTTTGCAATTATGTGCTATGCATCAGAGAATTGGACAGTGAATAGGATGATAGAAAGATAATTGATGTCTTTGAGCTGTGGTTCTGGAGAAGTGTTGAACATACCATGGACTGAGGAGAACAAACAGGTTTGGCCTGGAGAAGGTGAAGCTGCAATGCTCCTTGAAGTCAAGGATTCTGAGGCTTCGTCTGACATACTTTGGGCATGTTGCAAGGAGGGACTGGTCCTTGGAGAGGGACATCATGTTTGGCAAAATGGAGGGGCAGCGAAGGAGAGGAAGACCTTTTATGAGATGGATCGATTCTGTGAGTGGAGTGGTGGGAATGAGTGTGTTTGAGATGGCTAGGTTGGCACAGGATATAGAACGGCATTTAGAGCTCTTGTAAATAGGGTCGCTATGAGTCGCAAGGATTCGATAGCACATAACAACAACATAGTTTTTCATAATGTTCCAATGTTAGCCTTTTTATTTTAGTTTGTTCTGTTGTGATGTTGCCTGTTTTATCTCTTATTCAATTACTTGTGTTTTTTTTTCTTTTTTCTTTTGTTAGTTTTGCTAGTAGTTTATAGATTTTATTGATCTTTTCAAAGAACCAACTTGAAGTTTTGTTAATGTTTTCAATTGGTTTTGGGTTTCTATTTCATTTATTTCTGATCTGATTTTTATAATTTCACGTTTTTTAGAAGATGGTAGGTTGTCTAGCTGTTCTTTTTCAATTTTTTGGAGATGTTGGGTTAGAGAGTCAAAGGTCATTTTTTCTTGTCTATTGATGTGTTTGCTTATGCCTATAAATTGACCTCTGATTACTGCTTTGACTTTTTCCCAGAGGTTTTAGTAAGTGGGTGGTGTTTTCATTTTAATTTATTTCAAGAAACTTCTAAATTTCATTTTTTATTTCTTCTAGTACCCAGTCATTTTCAAGCAATGTTGTTCAGGTTACAAATGTACGGGTTTTTCTCCTTTATCCTCTTGTTATTAATTTCTAATTTTGTGGCATTGTGGTCTGATAAGATGCTTTTTGTTATTTCCAGGTTTTGAATTTATTGATGTTTGTCTTGTTACCTAAAATGTGCTCTATTCTGGAGAACATTTCATGCACATTGGAGAAAAAGGCACACTGTGCTTTTGGAGGGAGCATTAACCTATAAATGTCTATAAGATCAAGTTGGTTTATAGTGTGGTTTAATTCTTCAGTATCTTTGTTGAGGTTTTTTTTTGTTTGTTTGGGTTGTTTTGTTTTTTGATTTGTTTGTTTTTTTTCTGGTAGTTCTATCTTTTCTTGAGAGTGGTCTATTAAAGTCCCCAAGTACTATAGTAGTGTTGTGTATTTCATTTTTCAGTTTTGTGAATGTTTGTTTGCTGTATTTTGCAGGTCTTTCATTTGGTACATAGATATTCATTATTGTTATGGGTTCTTGTTCTATTGGCTTTTTGAGCATTATGTAATGACCTTCTTTGTACTTTGTGATGGTTTTTGTATTGAATTTTTTTTTATCAGAGATTAGTATCACTACTCCTGCTTTTCTCTGGTTGCCGTTTGCTAAATGTATTTCCCCCATCCTTTTATTTTTAATCTGTATTTATCTTCATTTTTCTGGTGTGTCTCTTGTAGGCAACATATTGATGGATTTTTATTTTTTTTATCCTGTCTGCTACTCTTTTTTTCTTCAGTGGTGCATTTAAACCATTCACATTCAGTGTGATTATTGTGAGGCAAGGTTTTACTGCTATTAGTTTGTTAAGTTCTTTTTGGTGTTGTTGCAAGTTACTTTGGCCCATCCTGCTTTCTGTGGCATTTCTGTAAGAAGGACATCTTTCAGTGTTTCCTGCAATGCTGATCTTGTTTTTTTCAAACTCCCCTAGGTTCTGTTTTTCTGGGAATATCTTGATCTCTCCATCATATTTGATGGATAATTTTGCTGGATACAGTATTCTTGGTTGACAGTTGTGTTCTCTGAGTGTTCGTAATATGTCATTCCACTGTCTTCTTGCTCACATGGTTTCTTCTGAGAAATCGGCACTTAATTTTATCTGCTCTCCCTTATAGGTTACTTTTTGTTTCTCCCTCGCTGCTTTCAGAATTCTCTACTTATTCTTAGTTCTTGCAAATTTGACTATGATATGCCTCAGTGTTTTTCTTTTGAGGTCTATTCTATATCGTGTTCTCTCAGCTTCTTGAATATATGTTTTCTCATTCTTCATTATGGCTGAGAAGTTTTCTTCTAGTAATTCTTCCACAACTTTTCAGTGCCTTTACTTTTTTCCTCTTGTTCTGTGATTCCGGTGATGCACATGTTATTTCTTTGATGGTGTCCCACATTATTCTTAGGGTGGTTTTATTTTTCCTTTTTCTTCTTTTTTTTGATTCTGCGTTTTGCTCTAGCAGATCAGTGGTGACAATTCTATCTTCTATTTCACTGGTTCTTTGTTCCATCTCTTCAACTCTGTTCATGTGTCCCTCCATCATTTGACAGCTTCTGAAACCTTGGACCTCATATTTTTTTATTGTGGTTTCTTGTTTTTCCAGTGCCTCTAGTATCTCATTAGTTTTATCTGCATTATTTTTTGTTGTTTTTTTAAGCTCCTCCTGAGTTTTGCTTGCAGTGTCCTATAATTCTTCAAGTTTGTTTTTCACCCATTGAGAATATTCAATCATTGTTCTTTTGAATTCTGTGTCAGAAAGTCCATCAGACTTCTGGCTTCAGGAAAACCATTGCTACTGTGTCTCTTTTGGGGGGGTGATATCTTGCTTTGGGCTTGTGTGGGGAGTTAGGTAGTCTGCTTCTATTAGGACATTGCTGTGGTACAATGTTCTGCATCTCAGACTATAGCTGGTTCTTGATCTGATATCACTGCTCCAGAGGCCCACAAGTAGATGCACATAGGGTGGGTGCATGTGCAGACATACACTTGGGAAAAGGGGGGAGAGATGCACATAGATGCACACAGGAGGGGAGTGCAGCAGAAAACACTCATTTTCCCACTGGCCTGCGTGTTCCTGGCAAATGGGTCCCACTGCTGCTCCCTGCTCCCTGCTATGGCTTGCTTTCCCCACTATGACTCGCTGCACCCCACAGAGGCTTGCTGTACCCACCAACACTTGCTGCACCCCACCAGTTCTTGCCTCTTCTGTGGCTCTCAAATGTCCACGTTGTTACACAGCAATATTTTGAGAAGTGCCTATATACTTGTGCAGATCTAGGTCCTCACAGCAATTTGTTCCCCAAAGTACATGAGTGAGCACAGAGGAAGCCTATTTTTCCCTTCTGGAAGGCTTCTCACCTCTGTCGAGGGGTCCAGGACCTCCCTGTTGCCTGAGTTAGAGATCCCACGTAGTCAGACCTAATAGCAATTTGTTCCCTAAAGTAGCTTTTTAGTTGTCTAGGCATTTATGTTTTTAAGATACCAAATTTCTTTATGTGTGAAATGTGTCCTTGAAGTGGACCCTAAACTCAGTTTAAGCACTTGAAATGCTACCCCAGTGGCAGAACCCTTTGCAGAGAGCTTGAAATCAACTCTGGGCAAAGAGGCATACTTAAATGAAGAGATGCTGCCAGCCATGACGGTACCACCTTATCCTATGCCACTCCTCTCCCACTCCCCCAAATGTAACATTTCTTATTTCCCCTTCAAGAAGTGGGACAAAGTAATAGGTAAACTATGCAGGTACATGTTCCCTTCTTGAAGATATATTTTCAAAGCTACTAGGAGAAATTGAGATTTTTTTTTTCTATGATCCAAAAAAAGTTATTGATTAATTCCAGAAAATTATTTCTATCTCTGGTATGACAGTAAAGGACTTAATGGTCCTCTTATCACTCTGTTACTCTACTGAGGAAAAATTAAGAACACTAGCCTTATACAGGAAGGATAGGTTCCGTTCAAATAACCCTCAACTAATGAATGGGGCAGCCATAATCCCAGACCAAGAACCTGAACGTATGAGTTAGACCCAGAAAACCATGAATAAGCCACTTGGGACTACCCATAGGTTTGCATGCTTGAAGGGATGAGGAAAATTCAAATTAAACAAGTTAATTACTCAAAAATTATAGAAATTACTAGAAGCAAAGAGGAAAACACTCTGGCCTTTAGGGAGAGAATTGTTAAAGCCATAAAGTAGTTATAAACTTAAACCCTGTAAACCCTGAAGGCAGAGGGGTTTTAAATCCTCATTTTATAAATCAGGGGCCTCCTGATATTAGAAGAAAACTTCAGGGCAAGGCAATGTGGCCCCACAGTGATCCCAGTAAACTTTTAACTCAAGCAGTTACTGTCTTTAACAACTAGGATCTAGAAGGAGAGAGAAAAGGCCAAAATTATTGGGGTGGCCATTGCTGTGATTTTACAACCCACATCAGGAGATAGTATATTTACTAATAGATAGTCAATGCTACCCCAAAGGTAATCGAGGTATTAGGTAGCACCTGCAGAACCATTGCCCATCTGCTTTGTAGTATTACAATCTACTTAGAAACAGATTATTCTGTCACTTTCTTTCCCACCAAGGAAAAGTCCCCACATGCCATTTCTACCCAGTCACATACCATCCAACTCTTATTACTGTTTAAAAGAACCCTTACAGTTCCCCTTGCTGCATTTCTTATGTAAATGAGTTGAGACCTTCTGGAGCCTGGCTTAATAAAGGTGGCTTTGCCAGGTCATGTCTCTCGTGGTCCTTTCTTTCTTCCTCATTTTAACCTACACAAGAGAGTCAGAATTACTCCTGTTGTGGAAAGCCTACGTTTTAGCAAAGAGTGTAATGTGCAAGAACCCTGGATAAAAAAAAGGGTAGAGAGGAAGCTCCCACTCAGTTGCATTACATGTGGATCCAAAGGACACCTAGCCAAGGGCTGCCCAGGTCAGGTCCTCATGGCCTAGTTCACAGAGGATTGATGGGGCCCTGGTTCCCAGCCAGCAGCAAAGAAAGACTCCTCAATAACTCAGATCCTCCCAGAGGAGCCATGGGTGAGCACTGATGTTGCCAGTAAATCTATCCATTTTCTCCTGGACACAGAATCCTCTTATTTGGTCCTACAAACCTTCTCAGGTCTGCTCTCCACAATAGCTGACATGTTTCTATTGCCAACAGGGCCTTTTAAGTGAGAGAAGATTTTTCACCCTAAAACCTACGACGTCCTTTTGCAGTAGGAAGTAGCAAAGTGAACGCTCACTTCACATGCTCATGAATCAGGATGAAATCTCTTGCAGGGGAGAGAGATAAGGAACTGCAAAGAGAATTTCTGATAAATAAACACAAACAGAAACTGTTCTGGACAATGATGTTGTTCTTGTTATGTGCCTTCGAGTCACCTGTGACCCACAGCAACCCTGTCTATATACAGCACCCCTGAACCCTGCCCTGTCCTGAGTCAGTTTCACTAATTCTGACACACCAACCCCCCTGCCCTTTATCAATTGCACTTTATCAATCCGTCTTCTCCGGGGTCTTCCTCTCCCATGCTGTACCTCCACCCTTCCAAGCATGATGTCTTTCTCCAAGGACCAGTCTCTCCTGGCCACATGCCCAAAGCAAGTGAGGTGGAGCTTCAAAATCTTAGTCTCCAAAGAGAGACTTTGTTTCACCCTCTCTAAGACAGACTTATTTATTTTAATCATTATTTTAATCATTTCCCAGCTCTTTGATGCATAGCAAGTCATTGTGAAGACCATGGTCTGGATTAGGTGCACCTTTGTCTCTAGACTGACATCACTGCTTCTCAGTTTTCTGAAGAGGTCCCTGAGAGCAAATTTTCCCAATGCAATTTCTTTTGATTTTTTTACTGCTGGTGTTAAGAGTGTTGATTGTGGAATCAAACAAGCAGAAATTGTTAACAGCCTCAATCTCTCATCCCTGTCTCATTCCTTTCCTGATTTTGAATCATGCAGTGTTTCCCTGCTTTGTTCTGAAGACTGCTTTCTGGTCCAAGTGTAGGTTTTACATATCAGACTAATCCATAAAAACAGTAGCTGCAAGAACAGATCACTCAAGAACCACCATAAATTAATCAGAAGCAATGCATTGCTACAAACTGATCAAAAGTTGTGCTGGTCTGACTGCCTACTGATTGGACATATAAACCCTTGTGTAGGATAGAAATGGGGTCAGTCCTTTCCTGACCCATTTTTTACCCATAATCTACTGTTGTTGTTGTGTTCTATTGAGTCAGAACTGACCCACAGCTGATTCTCTTGCAGGTTTTCAAAAGCAGTTTAGTCCCAGGGGAGGAGATTGCCCGCCTGGAGCAGCTGGCAGATTCAGACTATGTACTTTGTAATAAACCTCTGTTCTTTCACTTACATTTGATTGGTCTCTCTTTTTTTTTCTTTTTTTCTTTTTTTCTTTTTTTCTTTTTTTATGGTGACTTCCTATCAAAGTCTCACACCCAATTCAGAACTTTCTAGTTCTTAATAGAAGAGACACCTGGACTTCTTTGGAAATCATCTTCTTTGATACTAGAAAGTTAGTAGATTTTGTGTAGAATCCGTTTTCTGTTGAATTGGGTCAATATTAGCAAGAACTACTATAGATATTTTGGGAAACTGGGTCTGGTCCACTGCTCACTTATAAGCTGTGCCTCTCTGGTGGCTTAAATACACCATTTGTTCCTTACAGGGACAATGAGTATCACCTCCCAAGAAATTGATAGCTTCTGAAAATTTGCTGGAGGGTCTGCTATGAATCAGTCAAACTCGATGGCAAGAAACAAGTAATATATATAAAGGATCTTCATTTTCTAATGTGGCATGGCATGTATTAATAACTGGAACATACCATGCATGGAATAAGAATCTAGAAAAACTGAAAGTTGACAAAAAAGAAATGGAATTCATAAAGATAAATAGCTCAATCATTTGAGCTTAGTAAGTTGAAATGGACCCATATTGGCCATTTTTTTAATTGGGTCACATAAAATTATTCATAAGCTTTGTTACTTTCAGCTTCATTCTGTTTTATATAATCATTCACAATAATAAAATCATTCTTTATATTATTTTGTTTATGTACATTTTGTTTTATACAATAATTTCTTTTTTTACAAATGATCTGCATTCTTTAATGTTCAGAAATAAATATATTTTCAACAATTCTTTAGCACAGAATTATGAAAGAATTATTTCATCTTTTCTTTTTAAAAAAAATTTTATTTTATTAATTTTAATGAACATTTACAGAGATTTTGGATTTTCATTCATTCATTGTTGCACTTTTCTCCCTGCCCAGCCCTCCCCACCCCCAACCCTTGGCCCAGTTTGCTGCTTTATTTGAAAAGTAAAAAAAAAGTCTGTCTTTGGTATACAGTCGCCCCCCCCCACCCCACAACCCTCCCACTGCCCCAAGTACACTCCACTATGCAACCTTAATTCTGGACTCGTGATAACTTAATACCGTATCATATGTTACTTTTAAATTATGTATACTGCATTGAAACAGATGAGGGAAAGAATAATATACAATCATTTCTACACATTGTAGTTTTATATAACTAATTGCTATTGATCTGTGCTTTCTCTCGCTCATCTGAGTCCCCATTGCACCTTGCCTATTCCTTCACACACATCCCCTGCCACCCACTAATCTCCTAGTGATTTCCTCTTCCCCATCAATTCTTCCACTCTACTTCTTTTTGAGCAGCTATAATTATCTTGTTCATATTTGCTCATTAGATTAGCCTTGTTGTCCTTAAATCATTTCTTTCCAAGTTGATCCTCCTTTTTCTGGTCTTTATACCACTCATTGTCTGCAAAATCTATTTCTGCTCTCCCCTCCCCCACTACCTCCTCATTTACACTCTCATTATCATCATAATGGGCTTATGTAGCATTTGCCCTTTTGTTGCTAAGTTTTTTCTGATGCATCTTGGCACAAAGCAAACACCACCAGAAGAATGCCTATCTGTGTTTCATTGACTATGCAAAAGCATTTGACTACGTGGATAATCAAAAATTGTAGTTAACCTTGAGGAAAATGGGAATCCCGGAATACTTAATTCTGCTTATGTGAAACCTATACTCAGAAACAGTCCTGAAAACAGAGCAGGAAAACACTGTATGGTTCATAATCAGGAAAGGAGTTAATCAGGAATGCATCCTGCCACCATACCTTTTCAATCTATATGCAGAATAGATTATTCGAGAAGTAGGGAATTATGAGAAGGAATGTGGCAGGATCAGAGAAAGACTCATTAACCATCTATGTTGTGCAGATGATACCACCTTGTTTGCTGAAACTGAAGAATACCTAAAAAGCTTGCTGCAGAAGGTCAAGGACTGTAGTCTTCAATATGTAGTGAAGCTCAACAGGAAGAAGATAAAGATTCTCACCACTGGGCCAACTAGCAGCATTATGACAGATGGAGAGGAGACTGAACTTGTTAACAATTACAGCTTGCCCGACTCCACAATTAACACTCTTTGCATCAGGAGTCAAGAAATCAAAAGAAAACACTGGGAAAATCTACTGTCAGGGATCTCTCCAAAGTATGGAAAAGCAATGATGTCATTCTAGAGACTAAAATCTGCCTAATCCAGGAATGATCTTCACAATTACTTGCTGTACATCAGAGGGCTGGACAATGACTAAGGATGATAGAAGAAGAATCTATGTCTTCAACTTGTGATGCTGGAGAAGAGTCTTGAATCTACCATGGACCCCCAAGAAATAAATAGGTCTGTTTTAGAGTGTAATCAAGTTTCTCCTTGAAGGCTAAGATTTCGAAACTGTCTCACATCCTTTGGGCACATCGCCAGGAAGGACAGGTCCTTGGAGAAGGACATCATGATCAGTAGGATGGAGGGACAGACAGCACAGGAGAGGAAAACCCTGGATGTGATGGATTGATACAGTGACTGGGGCAATGGGAGTTGGTGTGTCAGAATCAGTGAGACTGACTCATGACAGGGCAAGCTTCAGAGCTGCTGTACATAGGGTCACTATGGGTCGCAGGTGACTCTACAGCATATTACAACAACAGCAACAATGCACTCTAGACTCTCTGATGTTACATCATATTGTACAAACACTGTGTCGTTCGTTAGAGTGACATGGTATTCTATACCACAGTTTCTCCATTTGTTGATGAGAATTTGGATTGTTACCATTTTACTACTACTGGGAATTATTCTGTGTTGAATAGAGTTGTATATATTATTTCCTTGAAGTATATTCCTAGTAGTGAAATAGCTGGATCATAGGACATTTTACGTTTTCTCCAGGCAAATGGCGGGTTTTGTCTGCACCATTTGTTAAAGAAGCTGTCATTTCCCTATTTAACGGGGTATGTTTCCTTGTCAAATAGCAATCGACTGTCGATAAATGAGATGATTTCTGGGTTCTTGATTCTGTTCCACCAGTTAATTTCTTTTGCTGTTTTGATTACTAGTCAGTTATGTGGTAGATTTTGAGATCAGAGAGTGTGATGTTTCCTACTTAATTATTAATTTTCCAAAAAGCTTTTCTTATTCAGTGTCTCTTTCCTTTCCAAATGAAATTACAAACTGCCTTTTCTATCTCCTTGAACAAAGGGTTTGGTATCTGTATTAGGATTGCATTGAACCTGTAGATTTCTTTTAGCAGAATTGTCATTTACACAATGTTCTGTCACCCTTCAATTTTTACAATAATGGTCTTATGCAATATTTTTCCTAATGAAACAGTTCGTTCACTTAGCATAATGCTCTCCAGTCCCTCCCAAGATAGGTAGTAATATATAAAATCATTGCTCCTGTGTGCTGCAGTGTGTGAATTCCATTGTATGCCATACAATTATTTCTCAATCCATTCAATTGGGTTGGCATTTGAGTTGTTTGCATGTTCTTGTGATGGCGAATACACTGCTATAAATATTGGTGCACAAATCTCCATTTGTGTCTCAGTTCTAATTTTCTGGGGGTATATTCCTAATAGTGGAATAGCTGAGTCATATGGAATTTTGATGTTCAGCTTTTTGAGGAAATGCCAAACTGCCTCCCTTATTGGTCGTAACAGTTCCACCAACAGTGTAAGAGAGTTCCTATCTCTCTACATCCTCTCCAACATTTATTGCTTGCTGCCCTACTACATTTCGTCACTGCAACTGGGGTGAGATGGTATCTCACTGTGATTTTGATACAATGATTTTGAGCATTTTTTTCCATGTCTGTTGGCCATTCTAATACTTTCCTCTGTAAAATCTCTTTCCATGTCTTTTGCCCATTTTATAATTGTGTTATCAGTCTTTTTCTTCTGGAGGCCCTGTTGTTGTTGCTGTTGTTGTTGTTGTTGTTATGTGACACAGAGTTGCTTGTGACTCAAAGCAACCCTATGTACAAAAGCTCTGAACCCAGCTTTATCCTGTGCCAACCTCACTGTCACTAACACACCTACCCCTTATGAGACCCTTGTCTGAAATGGTATTGTCAAATGTTTTCTCTCAGTGAGTAAGTTTTCTTTTAACACAGTTGGAAATAGTTTTTAGTGCTCACAGGAGTTTAATTTTTAGGAGGTCCAATTCATCAATTTTATTCTCTTTAAAATGTACATTTCTGGCTGTATTTGGCAGCTATTTATGCCATAGACATAGGCCGTCTAAGCTGGATCCCACCTTGTCTCTGATGAACTTCATGGTTTGGGGCTTTATTCCCAGGTCTCTGATCTACCTTGAAGTGATTTTTGTGTATGGAGTAAAAGGTGGATCCTGTTTCAGTTTTCAGTCCAGTTTTGCCGGCACCATTTGTTGAAGAAGTTGTCATTTCCCCATTAGATAAGTTTTATTTTCTCGTTGAATATCAGTTGACCATAGATAGCTGGATCTATTTCTGGGTTTTTAGTTCAGTTCCATTGGTCTATGTGCCTGTCATTATACCAGTATCGTACTGTTTTAGTTATTACTGCTGTGTAGTAGGTTTTGGGGTCAGGGAGTGCTATGCCTCCTGATTCTTTTTTTTTTTTCCAGAAGTGCTTTGCTTATTCATAGTCTCTTTCTTCTCCAAATAAACTTGACATTTTCTCTTTTGATCTCCTTGAAAAATGAATTTGCTATTTGGATTGGGATTGGTTTGAACATGTAGACTGTTTTTGGTAGAACTAGCATTTTCACAATATTGAGTCTAAATGTTTTGTGCACACCTGTTATGAATCCCACTTGGTCATTATGACTTTTTTCTACTAGTTTATTTACAAAATTTGAATACAAATTAGAACAAATTTATTCTATATTTCTCACCCATCAAATTGTACAACCCAATGATTAATAGCCCCCATGCCTCGCACATCCACATCTCTCTGCTTCCAGCCTCTCCACTTCTTTTCAACAATAATGGTTTTGTACAATATTTATCCTTGTGGAACTGAGTTAGTTCACTCAGCATAATGCCTTCCAGTTCCTCCCAAGTTAGGTAATAATTTACAAAATCATCGTTCCTGCATGCTGTATAGTATTCCATTGTGTGAACGTACCATAATTTCTCAATTTATTCGTTTGTGGTTGGACATTTGGGCTATTTCCATGTTCTTGCGATGGTAAATAGTGATGCTATGAACATTGGTGTACAAATTTAAGTTTGTGCCTCAGTTCTCATATTCTCAGGGTATATTCCAAGTAGTGTAATAGTTAGGTCATATGGAATTTCTATGTTCAGCTTTTTGAGGAAGTGCCAAACTGCCTTCCAGAATGGTTGTACCATTTTACAATTACACCAATGTGTAAGAGAGGGAGGGGAGGAATTATGTGTACTGCATTGAAACAGACGAGAGAGAACTATTTAAAAGGGATATATGATTGGGTATTGCTGTCATTGCAGGAGTCCAGAGTGAAGACTGCACAGTGGAGTGGACTTGGGGGGAGGGATTGCATGGCAATGAAGGAGTTTTACTTTTCAAGGAGGAAAGCGAACTGGGGCGGGGGGGCAGGCAGGGAGAAAAGTGCAACAATGAATGACTGGAAACCATAAGACTCTGTAAACTTTCATGAAAATTATATTTTTTTAAAACGAGAAAAAAAAAGAGAATTCTTTTCTCACCACGTCCTTTCCAGCATTTATTACTTGCTGCCCTGTTAAACTTTGCCACTGTTACTGGAGTGAGATGATACCTCACTGTGGTTTTGATTTGCATCTGACTGGGAACAAACATTTGGTAATACCACCTCAGACAAGAGTCTTATAAAAAAAGTTTACAGAATACTCCTGGGCCTGCACAAGAAAAAGACTGATAACCATTATAATACTTTATTTTGTCTTCCCACACTACACTTGAAACCTTCTGTTCAGCTATTTAATATCTTGATTTCTTCCCTTTGCTTTGGCTTCTAGGCTCTCTAGTGCAATGTTCAGAATCTATTCTGACATCCATCTTGGTCTTTTCTTCCTCCTCTGTCTTTGTAATGATCTCCTGCATTCTCCCTGGATGATATTCTTGATATCCTCTCACAGCTCATCTGGTCTTCACTCATTAATGTTTAAGGCTTCAAACTTGTTCCTGAGATGGTTTTGAAATTTAGGCAAGATAGACTATTCAAGATCAAATTTTTGTTCCAGTGGATTTTATTTAATTTTCCTCAGCTTCACCTTAAACTTATATATGAGTAGTTGGTGGTCTGTTGCACAATAAGCTCCTGGCCTAGTTTTCACAGCTGATATAGAGCTTCTCCAGGGGTTCTTTCCACAGATGTAATCAATCTGATTCCTATGCATACCATCAGGTGAAATTCATATGTATATCCTGTGTTTATGTTTCTTATAAAAAGTATTTTTAATGAATAAATCAGTGATTGTGTAAAATTCTATCATTCTACCTCCAGCTTCATTGCTGTGACCAAGGCCATGTTTTCTAATTACTGATCCTTCTCTGTTCCCAACTTTTGAATTCCAGTCACCGTTTATTATCAATGCATCTTGATTGCATATTCTATTGATCTCAGACTGCAAAAAACGGTAAAACCAGCATGGTAGATCATAAAATCTGATACAAAATCCCCCATGCCAGTCCATCACATTTCACCAATACCTAGTATGTCAATATTTATGCATTCTATTTCCTTCTTAACAATATCTAATTTTCCAACACTCATGTTTCTCACATTCTATGTTCCAATCACTAGTGTCTGCTTACAACTGTTCCTCCTCCTTTGTGTTTTCTACTTCCACCTAAGTTGCCAAATATGCTTGTGTAAGTGTGCTCTTTGGTACATAGGATTTTTCAAAGGCCTGCTGTTTGGAAGTGAATGGCCAATCCTTCTTCCTAGTCTGTCAGTATCTTTAATATCACATGCAAGCAAGATTCTGCTGAAAATTATCCAAAAACAATTGGAACAGCACATGAATAGAGAACTGACAGAAGTGCAGGCTGGGTTTAGAAGAGGCTATCATACTAAGGATATTATAGATAAAGTCAAGTGGATCTTGGCTCAAAGCAAGGAGTACCAAAGGAATGTTTATCTGTGCTTTATTGACTATGCAAGGCATTTGATTGTGTGGATCAGAACAATGTGTGGCTAACTTTGAGAAGAATAAGAACCCCCGAGCATTTGATTGTGCTTATGCGAAACCTATACTTGTACCAGGAGGCAGTTGCCAGAACAGAGCAAAGAAACACTGCATGGTTCAAAATTGGGAAGGGTGTACGCCAGGGATGTGTCCTATCTCCATACCTTTTCAATCTATATGCAGAACAGATTTTTAAGGAGTCTGGGCTTTATGAGGAGAAATGTGGTGTCAGGATTGGAGAAAGACTCATCAACAATCTATTTTATGCAGATTACACAACCCTGCCTGCTGAAACTGAGGAGGACCTGAAGCACTTGCTGCAGAATGCCAGGGACTGTAGCCTTCAATATGGATTGAAGCTCAATATCAAGAAAACAAAGATTCACCACTGGGTCAATTGGCAGAATTATGATAGATGTTAAAGAGATTGAGATTGTTAACAGCTTTAGCTAGCTTGGGTACACAATCAACACTCTTTGTACCAGCATCCAGGAAATTAAAAGATAAATTGCATTTGGAAAGTCTGCTGTCAGAGAGCTCTCCAAACTACCGAAGAGCAATGATGTCAGTCTGGAAACTAATGTGCTCCTGATTCAGACCATAGTCTTTGAAATTACTTGTTATGCATCAGAGAGCTGAACACTGACTACCAATGATAGAAAGAGAATTAATGCTTGGAGCCTTTGTTGGAGAAGAGTATTGAATATACACCACAGACTGATAACAGAACAAATTGGTTTGTCCTAGTGAGAGTGAGACCAGGCTACTCCTTAGAGGCAAAGATTCTGAAACTTTGTATGACCTACTTTGGACATGTTGTAAGGAGGGACCAGTCCTTGAAGGGGGTCATCATGCTTGAGAGGGTGGAAGAGCAACACAAGAAAGGAAGATCCTCAATGAAATGGATTGTTTCAGTGACTGGGTAATGAGGGTTGGTGTGTCAAACAAAATATGATTGGTACAGGATAGAGCAGGGTTTATGGCTTTTGTACATAGGGTCACTGTGATTGCAGGCGACTCGATGGCACATAACAACAACAACAATAACAACAATTTATTCTGTAACCCAATTGTGTTCGAGCAGGGTGTTATTTAGCTTCCATGCTAATGGCTTTATAAACTTTATCCACTTGTGGTTAGTTTCCAGTTTTATGGTATTGTGGTCTGAGAAGATATCTTGTACTAATTCAATGTTTTCAATTTTTTAAGGCTTGCTTTGTGCCCTAATATGTGATCAATTCTGAAGAACGTACCATGACATGTGCACTTGAGAAGAAAGTGTATGTGTTTTATAATTCAGTGCGGTGCTCGGAAAACATCCCTAAGGTCAAGTTGACCAACTGTGTAGTTTATTTCTTCTTCATCTTTGTTAAATTTCTTTCAGATGATGTATATTTTGGTGAGAGTGGTGTATTAAAATCTCTTATCACTATTGTGGTGCTGTCTGTTTCTTTCTTCATTCTGTTAGCTGGTTTCTTATGTATTTAACAGGTCTATCATTTAGTGCATAGATGTTGACCAATGTTATGTGCTCTTGATCTACCATGCTTTTAATCACCTTCCTTGTCTTTTGTAGTGATTTTCATTCTGAAGTCTACTTTATCAGAGATTAGTATTGCCACTCCTGCTTTGTTGTGAATGCCATTCATTTGGTATTTTTTTTTTAGCCTTTAATTTTGAGTCTATCTTTCTCATCATTTGTTAGATGTGTCTCTTCTAGACAACTACTACTCTTTTTCACTTGATGTGCATTAAGTCCACTCACAAGAAGTGTGATTATTGAGAGGCTAGGTTTTATCATTGCCATTTTGCTGTATTTCTTTTTTTGTTTGTTTGTTTTAGATGTTTCTTGTTACTATGGTCCATCCACTTCGCTTTGGTGACTCTGTGTTTAGGACTTCCCTTAAAAGTTCCTATAGGTTTGGTCTTATTTTCACAAATCCATTAAGTGTTTTTTTTTTTCTGCCAAGGATATTATTTCTCCTTTGTATATTTGATGGAGAGCTTTTCTGGGTACAGGTTCCTGGGTTGGCAGTTTTTTACTTTCAACTTTCTGTATATGCCATCTCATTGTCTTCTTGCTCTCAAGGTTTCTGCTGAAAAATCAGAACTTAATATGATTGTTTTTCCTTTGCAGTTGATTCTTTGTTTTTCTCATGCTCCTATCGGTGTTCTATTTTTATTTTTTATTTTGGAGACTTTGACTATGATATGTCTTGATGTTATTCTTTTTGAGTCTAATCTATTTGGAGTTCACTGAGCTTCCTGAATGTGGATTTCCTCATTCTTCATAATACCTGGGAAATTTTCTTCTAGTACATCCTCTATAATTTTCTCAGTAATATCCCGGTCCCTCTCATATTCTGGAATTTCAATCATGTATAAGTTATTCCTTTTGATGTCATCACACATGTTGTTGTTGTTGTTATGTGCCGTTGAGTCACTTGCGACTCATAGCGACCCTATGTACAACAGCCATAAACTCTGCTCTGTCCTGTGCCAATTGCACTGTCTCTGACACTCCCATCCCGATTATCCCAGTCACTGAATCAATCCACCTCATAGAGGGCCTTCCCCTCCTGCGCTGTCCCTCCACCCTCCCAAGCATGATGTCCTTCTCCAAGGACCAGTCTCTCCTCACAACATGTCCAAAGTATGTTAGACGGAGCCTCAGAATCCTTGCCTCCAAAGGAGCCACCCGGTTTAACCCTTTCCAGGACAAATCTGTTTGTTTTCCTAGCAGTCTATGGTATTCTCAATACTCCTCTCCAGCACCACAGCTCAAAGGCATCAATTCTCCTTCTATCCTCCTTGGTCATTGTCCAACTCTCTGATGCATAACAAGTGATTGCAAAGACCATGGCCTGTATCAGATGCATCTTAGTCTCCAGAGAGACACCATTGCTCTTCAGTACTTTTGAGAGGTCCCTAACAGCAGACTTTCCCATGGCAATGTGCCTTTTAATTTCCCGGCTGCTGGTGCCAAGACTGTTGACTGTGGAGCTAAGCAAACTAAAGCTGTGAACAAGCTCAATCTCTTCACCATCCATCCTGATGCTGCCAATTGGTCCAGTGGTGAGAATCTTTGTCTTCTTGACATTGAGCCTCAATCCATACTGTAGGCTGCAGTCCTTGACCCTCTGCAGCAGGTGCTTTAGGTCCTCTTCAGTTTCAGCAAGCAGGGTTGTGTCATCTGCATAACGCAGATTATTGATAAATCATCCACCAATCTTGACCCCACATTTCTCCTCATAGAGCCCAGCCTCCCGGTTAATCTGTTCTGCATATAGGTTGAAAAGGTATGGAGATAGGATGCATCCCTGGCGTATGCCCTTCCCAATTTTGAACCATGCAGTGTTCCCTTGTTCTGTTCTGATAATTCTAATATTTTCTTCATGTCTCATCTCTGATTTTTCTTCTAGCATGTTTCCATTGAGGTTCTTGTCTTCTAGGGCACTTACTCCTTGCTCCTTCTCTTCTGTTCTACTTTTTTGTCCTTCCAATGTGTTGCACACTTCTACCATTTCAGTCTTAATGCTTTGGATTATATTTTCAAGTCATTCTGTTTTTTTCTAGTACTGTGTTTTTTCTAATACTCTCTTCTATCTTGTGATGATTTGTTAAGTTCCTATAGGTTCAATTCTGTCTTCCTTTTTTTTTTCCATTTTCTTCCATATTTGTGTAAGTTCCCCCTCATCAATATATTTTCTTCTGGCTCCATGTCTCTGGTACATTTGCTTTCTTGTTGATTTCCATTGCTTCTTCCATCATTTGTACCTTTCTTCTTTTGTAGCTGTTCAAATAACTCTTCATCAATATATTTTTTTCTAGTTTTCTGCCTCTAAGTTTTTTCCTTTTTCTGTGGCTTCCGTTATTTCTTCCATCTTTTGTACTTCTCTTCATAGTTGTTCGAAGGTTGCCATATCAGCACATATAATCTGCCTCTTGGCTCTGGGGTATTCAGGAGGTTTCTGATATTCTATGTTGTGTTTTGGAGAAGGCTTAATTTGTCTTTTTCATGGTGGTTGAAGCTGCCTGTTGCTTTCTCAACATTATGCGAAGTTTTTCTTGATAACTGTTAGATCATTTCTACTGTGTCTGTGTAAGTTGGTGGTGGTTCTTGCCTTTATAGTGTTACTAGTTGGTTGCCAAGTTAAAATGTGGCAAGGTACTCATTCCACTGTAAGTCCTTTTGGAGAAAATTTGTCTTTCTTTAACTCTTTGAGGTTCTCTCTGCTCTGCACTGTAGCCCTGTAGGAATCTTGCCTTGAAATAATCCCCTGACATCACCTCTATGGGCCTCCTTCATATATGAGGTGGCTTAGTGGTGTGATACCAGGTGTTCTACTCAAGCGGTGTCTTATGCACCTTTTCTCCTGGATCTTAATGTCTTCTTTTGTCTGTGGAGTGGCAAGAGATTAGAGACTAGGGCTGCTAGCTCAAGCCGCTTGTGTGCAGGGTGTATCAAGTCAGCCATCCATCTCTCTCATAAAGAGCTAAAACAATCCCTTCCCTCTTCCTGAAATTCTGTGTACTAAAATCTTTGTCTTGTGTGGTCCCTTGTATGTCCCCACAACTGTGGATGCAAAGATCCTGATGGAGGTACCTACAACACCAAGGAAGCCTCAGTCCTGTCTCCCCACAGGCAATGGGGAGTTCTCACTTTCAGCACAGATCCTCCACCTCTCTTGACCTTTTCTCCTGTGGCTTAGTGTGCTTATTTCTCTCGGGTGTGGTGGGAGATTATATACTCCACCTGGGCTGCCTATATGCAGAAGCTCACAGGTTAGCCCTGTGTCACAGGGAGCCAAGGAAATTCTTTCCTATGTGCAATATTGTGCACACTAAAGACTCTTATCCTGCTTGGCTCCTGGGATGGTCCCACAGCCACAAAGGCAAGGACCTCAAGATAGAGGTATCTAGAACCCCAGAGATGTAATTCTTATCTTTATGATGTTATTGATTAGTTGCCAGTTGAAAGTCTTCAATATATAGGGTCAGCCACTCACTCTACTGAAAGTCCTTTCTGGGTAAATTTGCTTTAGTTACCAGTTTAAAATGTTCAGTCTATGGGGCCAGCCACTCACTGTACTGGAAGTCCTTCCTAGGTAAATATGCCTTTCCTAAAGTCCTTCAGTTTCTCTTGGATATGCACAGCAGCCCTCCAGGAATCTCACCTTAATGTGGTCTCCTGTCCCAAACTCTATTTTCCTCCTATGGAGTAGTTGAGTGGTTTGAGACCAGGTGCTCCATTTGAGCAGTTTCTAAGGGATGTTGGTGTCAGGTGTCTTCTTTTGCATCACAACATGCCAGATGAGAAAGCTGATAAAGTCTTTCCCCTGCTTGTGACTCTGGGTCCCAAACTCTTGTCCTGTTTGGCCCCTGGGTTGGCCCTGCAGCTGTGAAGGGAAAGATCCTCAATTGGAGGAACCTATCCCCAGAAAAGTTTCAATCCTATCTCCCCACAAGCACCCAAAAAGGCTCATTGTGGCAGTATCTCACCTCCTGCACTTTGTCTCCTGACTTCTTTGTCTCTGGAATGGTGCGAATCAAGGCCACGAATTTACACAGTTTGCATGCAGCGGGATCTTAAGTCAGCCCTCTTTCTCACAGATAGCTGAGAAAGTCTTTCCTCTGCTTATGACCCTGTGTCCCAAATTCGCTTGTCCTGTTTGGCCCCTGGAATGGCCCCACAGCCACAGAGGCAAGAATCCCCAAATGGAGGGACCTATCCCCAGCAAAGTTTCAGTCCTGTCTCCCCACACTCATCCCAAAGGGCTCATTCTGAGCAGCAGTGGCTCATCTCCTGCACTTTCTCTCTTGAAGCTTAATGTCTTCCTTGGTCTGTGGAGTGGTGAGAGATCTGGCCACCATCTTATCGACTGTGACATATCTTAACATTTTTCCTCTTGAGAATATCTGTTTATCTTTGCTGAGGCTCTTAGCTGTGTATTACCTCATTTTTTATGGTATCTGGAAAGTTTTCTTCTAGGATCTCCAAACAGTTTTCTCAATGCTTCCCTCCTTCCCTTTTTTTTCTGGAATTACAATCATATATTTGTTGGTATACTGTTTCATTTTATGTCACCTCACATAGTTTGACTGTGTGGCTCATAACAAACTGTGGCAGACTCTGAGAAGAATGGGAATCCCAGAACATTTAATCGTGCTAATGAGAAACCTATACTTGGACCAAGAGGCAGTTGTCAGAACAGAGCAGGGTAACACTGCATGGTTCAAAATTGGGAAGGGTGTACGCCAGGGATGTGTCCTGTCTCCATACCTTTTCAACCTGTATGCAGAGCAGATTATCTGGGAGGCTGGGCTCTATGAGGAGAAGTGTGGCGTCAGGATTGGTGGAAGATCTATTAAAAATCTGCGTTATACAGATGACACAACCCTGCTTGCTGAAACTGAGGAGGACCTCATGTACTTGCTGCAGAGGGTCAAGGACTGCAGCCTTCAGTATGGACTGAGGCTCAATGTCAAGAAGACAAAGATTCTCACCACTGGACCAATTGGCAGCATCAGGATGGATGGTGAAGAGACTGAGATTGTTCACAGCTTCAATTTGCTTGGTTCCACGGTCAACACTCTTGGCACCAGCAGCCAGGAAATCAAAAAACATATTGTGATGGGGAAAGTCTTCTGTTAGGGACCTTTCTAAAGTACTCAATAGCAACGGTGTCTCTCTGGAGACTAAGGTGTGCCTGATACAGGCCATGGTCTTTGCAATCACGTGTTATGCATGAGAGAGTTGGGCAATGACTAGGGAGGACAGAAGGAGAATTGATACCTTTGAGCTGTGGTGCTGGAGAAGAGTATTGAATGTACCATGAACTGCCAAGAAAACAAACAGATTCATCCTGGAGAGGGTTAAACCAAACTACTCTTTGGAGGCAAGGATTCTGGGGCTTCGTCTGACATATTTTGTAAGGGACATCATGCTTGGGAGGGTGGAGGGACGGCGCAAGAGGGGAAGACCCTCTATGAGATGGATTGATTCAGTGACTGGGGTAATCGGGATGGGAGTGTCAGAGGCAGTACGATTGGCACAGGATAGAGCATGTTTTAGGGCTGTTGTACATAGGCTCGCTATGAGTCACAAAAGACTCGACGGCACATAACATCAACCACAACAACACATAGTTCTTATATTTTATTCATTTTCCTTGTGTTTTCTCTTCTAAGAAGTTCTTATTGAGGTTATTGTCTTCTATCTCACTCTCTGTTACTTATCTTCTGTCCTGCTTTTTCGTCCCTCCAACATGTCAAAAATGTGTGCAATATTTGTCTTGTTATTCTGGATTAAATTTTCATACTTTTCTATTTTTTCTAGTATTAAGTTCTTATACTCTGTCTCATGATGATTTTCTGTTCTTGTACCTCTTTATTTGTGGTTCCATATCTTTCTTCCATCATTTGTTACTTCTTCAGTATCAATTCTTAGAATTCTACTTTAGTTTATTTTTTCTGCCTTTCTGTCTCTGGAATATTCTTTGAGTCCATAGTCTGTTCCACTTTTTTAGGATAAAGCTTGTTTTGTTGTTTTGTTTTGTCATGATGCTTGAACTTGACCACTACTTCCTTGACATTATGTGGATTTCGTCTTGGTATGTATAAGTCAACTTTTTCTGTGTCTGAGAGGCTAGTTGCCACTTTCTCATTTTTGTGCTCCTAGTTTCCTGAGTGCTATTTTCTCAGCCAGTTTCTATAGGCAGCAGGGTAATGGGGTAGGTGGTCTCTGGTGCAGCCCTGTGGTCTCATAGTAAGCCAGTGGCTTCCTATCGGGGTAGATAGGTGTCTGGCATATGCTGACAGCATCCAGGCTGGATGGGAGTTAGGAGTCTCACCTTTCAGTTAGCATCTGATTGTTTTAAACACAGCATTACCAGAACTACTGGAAGAAATGAGAGAGGCTCAGTTACTGGATTCTACAGAAATCTCAGCCTCCAATCCTCAGCTAACAGGATAATGAAGCCCCTCACATTGTGTGACTGTTTCTCGGGAGTAGCAGATTGACTCTCTCATGAATTCATTAAAGCAGTAGTCCAAGGTTTCAGTTTTCATGGCCTCAGCTGCGGTGGCCTGGGTTGTGCTCTAGTCCAGGTGGGTTGGGTTCTGCTTGGTGCTATGTGAACTGTGTTCCTACCATTCAGAATCAGAGCAGGCTGAGTTCCTTCTGCTTGCATTGTGAGGGCTTTGTTCCTGCTGCTTGGGTTCTGGCCAGGCTGAGTTACTGCCTTGGGGCCAGATGAGTTGTGTTCCTTCCACTTGAGGCCAAATATACTTTGTTCCTGCTACTTGAGTTCTAGATTTGTTAGATTCGTACCTCTCATTGTTATGCAGGCTTTTTGTCCTGACACTTGGGTTCTGGGCAACCTGGGCTCCTCCAATTCAGAGGTGGGCATCCAATTTTAGATTATGCTGACCATTTCAAATTAGATATTATCTGATCTACACATCTGAAATCATAAATTGAAGAAGGATAGTTTCACATTACTAGTAAAACACAAAACAAAAAAGCCAGACATTTCAAGAACTATCCTGAAGTGTAATGTGGTCAATGAAAGGATAATTTCTATATTTATCACTTCTGACGAATAGTTGTTAATGCATTCATTAATCAAACTTATGAACTAACCACAAAAGCCAAAGATGAAGAAATTTAGGATTTCCACTGAATTCTATGGTCTAAAATTTATTAAATATACAATGAATGTGCATTAATAATAACTGGTTATTATAAGGATTGGTATTTGGAAAACATACCTTTGGTGATAAAAAGCCTGATTGCATGATAGAATTTTAGTCATTATGAATATATTTTTTAAACATAAATTTTGACTATCCACATGGACCTAAACTGATGGAGTACACGGAAATCAAATTGACTACATATATGGAAAGAGACAATGAAAAAACTCAACATTATCTGTCAGAATAAGGCCAGCAGTTGACTGTGGGACAGATCACCAATTGATCATATGTAAAGCCAAATTATAACTGAAGGAAATTAAGCAGGACTGGAGTGGGGGAAGTCCATTAGAGCAATAAATAAGACATTGAGTACATTGTCCCTAATTTTAGAAGCCATCTCAAAAATAAATCTGATTACTTGAACATTAATGAGTTTATTAAACAAACTAGTTGGAAGATAATATTTAAAAAAATACTTGAAAAGAGTAAAAGGTCATTAAAAATATAGAAGATAGAAATGACTAAAGTAGATGCCAGAAGGGACAAGTAGATAGTCTTGAAAATAAATAATCTGTATGAGGAAATAAAGTTGCCAAACAGCTGATTTCAAAGGATAATTTGACAAGAGAAAGCAAAATAGTATAACAACTTGTACATGTGATTGAGGACATAGTCTTTCCAATCACTTGCTATGCATCTGAGAGCTGGACAGTGAATAAGAATGACTAAAGAAGAATTGATGCCCTTGAGCTGTGTTGTTAGAGAAGAACACTGAACATCCCATGGATGGCCAAAAGAATAAACAAATATGTCTTGGAGAGAGTACATTCAGAGTGCTTTTTGGAGGCAAGAACGATGAGGCTTTGTCTCACATACTTTGGACATATTGCTAGGAGGGGGGCTATTCCTTGGAGAAGGACATGATGCTAGGAAGGGTGAAGGGTCAGGTCAGCAAAGGAGAGGAAGACACTCGACCAGGTGGATTAATGTGGTGACTGCCACAATGGGCTTTTGTATCAGGAAGTGTGAGGATGGCATAAAATAGAACAGGGTTCAGATCTTTTGTTCATAGGGTTGCTATGAGCCATACTCGACTCAATGGCACCTAACAACAACATGTGCAAATACCTGTATCAAGGGAAATTATTTCTGAAAAGTGCGGGACTCTCTAAGAACTGGAAAGTTCTGACTTGGGTGTGAGACTTTGACAGAACAGTCACTGGCCCCATCTCTGTCCTGCACAAGAGTTTATATATTATCTCCAGTGGGAAGTTGGACTAGCACAGATTTTTGATCAGTTTTTGGCAGTACATTGTTTTGATTACTTTGTAATGATTCATGAGTCGTCTGTTCTTCAACTACTTTTTTTATGGATGAACCTGATTTTGTTGTGTTTTATTGCCACTGTCAAATCATTGTCTACAGCAGTTTCTATTTGGATTACTTAACAGAATTTTCTTGGCCATTTCTTATTACTCCCCCCTGACAGAGATTTCACCCTAGTTCATTAGGAGGTAGGAGTTAGTTTCATTCTTTTTGCTACTTTCTGCTGAAAAAAAAAGGGCACTATAGTTTCTAGGGTAAAAATCTTTTCTAATTACCCTACAAATCCCCTTTGGCTGATTGTGGAATTTAGATGCACTATTATCAATTGTACTTAGAAACATAGTTTCATATCCTTGGAGGTGCATCATTTTAACATGGAGCTGTTGCAGCCTAGAGAAAATGAAATTCACAATCAAGTTTAAGAAGCATGGTCCAAAAGTGAATAAAAGTATTATAATAATTAATGGTCCTGCAAGAGGAAGAAGCCAGGTAATAGATGTAGCCAACTCTGTATCACCACCCCCCGCCCGCCCCCCGCCAAGATATTTCCAGCCGGTTGCTTGGCAGAAGCTTCTCTTAATAACTTGGCTTTCTACCAATCCTAAAATGTTCTTCACAAGGAATTATAACTGAAGAAGTCTTGAGAACTAAATCTCAATACACTGGAATTGGCTTTTCTGGAACCACTATTCGCAGTATGTATTTCAAGTGCATGTAGATTAGTTTTAAACATGTCTTGACAATTGCAGGGGTGTGTAACTTCTTTGAACCTATTCATAATCCCCAATATCCTGTAGCTACACAAAGTAACTTTCCATTTGCTGGGGGTTTTTTGTGGCAGTAGAAATCAGGATATCTTAAGGCCCACTTTTCCCATTCACTGCTTAGGCTATGGCATCCAGGATATGGGTTTAGGGGAGTCTAATCACCACTTTCTCACTTTTACTAAGGGTTTTTAAGACAGAAGGGAAAACTCCAGCTTCTACCCAGATATTCATTCCATTGATTGAGTTCTATGCTGCACCTTCTAAATAAGTTGTCAAACGTAGTTACATCTTCTTACCAAGATAAAGGGCTGGATATAACCCAGAATTAGTTTACTGTATTCTCATATCATAATTTACTGACCATGGGTTCTGAATCTTAACCCAAGTGACCTTGAAATAACCTGTTCTGGCCTCTATTTAAGGGATGGAAGTTTCCTGCATTAGTAAATTGGTGGGAGAAAAGGAGGCAACGGGAAAACTGCAAGACTGAATACGTTACCAGCAATCTCCACGCGTACTAAAGACTCCTCCAGGCATATTACTTTTGGTGATCCTAGGATGGTCACCCCTTGCAGCCTTAAGAGATTAAGGGCCTCTTCTGTCAGATTGTTCTGCCACCGAGAAGGCGTGGGACCTGCACTGGAAGCAAGTGACAGAAGACTCATTGACAACCTGTGGTATGCAGATTCCAAATTGTTTATTGAAAGCAAAGCTGACATGAAGTACTAATGTTGTTGTTGTTGTTGTTGTTGTTGTTATGTCGAATACGACATAGCAACCCTTTGAACAAAAGATCTGAACCAGTCTTGTCCTGCACCATCCTCACCCTTCGTGATATACAAGGGGCCATTGTATAGCAGTCACTGTATCAATTCACCTGGTTGAGGGTCTTCCTCTCCTTCACCAACCATCCACTCTTCCCAACATCATGTCCTTCTCCAAGGAATAGCATCACCTAGCAATGTGTCCAAGTATGGATGGTGAAACCTCATCATTCTTGCCTCCAAAGAGCACTCCAGCAGCACCATCTCCAAGATATATCTTCATTCTCTTGGCGGTCCATGAGATATTTAGTGCTCTTGTCTAAAACCACAGCTCAAAGGTGTCAATTCTTTTTCTCTCATCCTTATTCATTGTCCAGGTCTCCGATGCATTGATACTAATCAGAAAGAGTATGGCCTGAATCAGACCCACCTTAGTCCTCAGACTGACATCACTAGTCCTCAATATTTTGAAAAGGTCCCTAATTGCACATTTTTTTCAGCGCAATGTGTCTCTTTATTTCCTGACCGCTGGTACCAAGAGTGTTAATGGTGGATCCAAGCAAGGTGAAACTGTTGACAGTTTCAATCTCCTTTCCATCCATTGGTCCAGTGGTAAGAATCTTTGTTTTTTTGATATTGAAATGCAACTCGTAATAATAGATGAAGATAAAGACCAAAGACTTCACTGTGGAGTACATCTCAACTGTATCAGAGTAAAGCATGAATCCATGTGTGAACCTGGAAGAAATAACTGTTAAATATTAATCTGATTCTGAAAGTTTTATGGTCAATTTAAAAAAATAAATTTGCATAAACCACCTCCTGAGTTTCACCCCAGTTCCATAGCAAAGCTTCTCTTTATATGCATACATCATTACCATCTTAAAAGAAAAGTAACTCGAAAGAACAAAGGACCTATATATGTGGTATGCTTTATTTACATCTCCATTCCCCACTTAGCTTGACTTAAGAAATTCTCCTGGTTCTCAGTTTTGCCCTAGTCAGCAAATGAGAGAAAGACTCTCAACCAGATTAACTGACACAGTTATTGCAGCAATGGGTTCAAATATATCAGAAATTATGAACATGACACAAGATAGGATAAAATTCAGATATGTTGTCCATAGGATTGCTATGGACTGTTATTTTTTCTGTGTGCTGTCAAGTCAGCTGCAGCTCATAGCTCTGAAGCCTGCCCTGTACTGAGCCAGTCTCACTGCCTCTGACACACCTACCTCCATTACGCCAGTACTGTATCAATCAATCACATTGAGGTCTTCTCCTTCACTGTCTCTCCATCCTTCCAAGCATGATTTCCTTCTCCAAGAACTGGTCCCTCCTGGCTATGTGCCCAAAGCATGTGTGACAGAGCTTCATTATCCTTGCTATGGGCCGTACTCAACACAATGGAGTCAAACAACAAAAATGGCAAGCCCACACTATGCCAGCCTTGATTATTTCTGTCTTGAAAAAAAAAACAATCTTTCAATCAGCAAGTTCAACCACTGTGAATTTCTCCTCCTGTACTCTGTGGTCTATTAAAATTCATCTATTCTTTTCCTTTCAACTAATGAGAGTAACTATCTAATTTTGTCTTGACATAACATCTTTTTGCCAGCTAGTTCACCACCTAGAATTCTTCATCCTGAATGCACCTAATATTAGATTGAACTCTGTGATCTATTAAAATATAATTATTCTTCTCCACTTAACTAGTGAGAATAGCTATCCTATATATGCTTGTCTAGACTTGTCTGAACAACTTTTAACACATCAGAAAGTGTTAAAAGAGACTCCTTTGACTAATCTTGATGTAATTTTATTCATAGATAGTTCCTATTTAAAACCTAATCCTAATCCTCTATTTCAAGCTAAATACATTATTACTTCTACTATTACTGTTCACTTTAAAGTCAGAACCAACTCATAGTTGAACATCCAGTAGATTACAGATACAGTAAAGCAAAGGGAGCACTGGTGGCCAAAAGGTAAGGAGCTGAAATGCAATCCCAAACGCATGAAGTTCAAATCTTCCAGTTGCTCTGAGAGAGAAATATGGGGACTATCTTCCCGTACTGTTAAACCACCTTTGAAAAAACACCGGTAGGTCAGCTATGTGTTAGTTCCAACTCAATAGTACACAAAAACGACAAATCACAAGGGAGAAGATTGCACATCTTTCTTTCACAGAACAGCTGGTGGACTCAAACTTCACACCTTTAGGTTGGCAGTGCATCTCCAGGCTCCCTCTGAAGTCATACAAGCCCAACAAGTTAATTAATTTCCCTCATTAAGCTTTGTAACCAAGATATTTTAGTAATAATTGGGTGACTGGAATGTAAATGTTGGGAATCCGAGAAAAGAATCAGTAGTTGGAAAATATGGATTTAGTGACAGAAATGAGGCTGGGGATAGAATGAGAGAATTCTGTAAAATCAATGATTTATTCATAGCAGATATATTTTATATGAAACATAAAACCAGTTTATACGTATGCATTTCACCTGACGGGATGCACAGGAATCAGATTGATTATATCTGTGGAAGGAACTGTTGGAGAAGTTCAATATTAGCAGTAAAAACTAGGTCAGGTGCTAATTGTGGAATAGACCATCAACGGCTCATATACAAGTTCAAATTAAAACTAAAGAAGGTTAAATCATATCCAGGAATCAAAATTTGACCTTGAGTCTATCCCTGATGAATTTAAAATCCAACTCAGGAATAGGTTTGAGGCCTTGAACACTAATGCACAGAGATGATACCAAAGAGGATACCAAGAATATCGTTCATAAAGAATACCAAATAGTCATTACTAAGAAGGAAGAAGAAGAAAAGACAAAAGCAGATGTCAGAATAGACTGAATATTGCATTAGAACACCAAGAAGCAAAAACAAAGGGAAGAAATCAAGAAGTTAAGGACCTGAATAGAAAATTTCAAAAGGCTGTTTGGGAAAACAAGACAAAATATTATAATAAAATGTGCAAGGAGCTGGAGTCAGAAAATCAAAAGGGAAAGGAAATGCCCAGAGCAACACACAAAGAGTAAACAGGATAGATTGAACTTGAGTGAGAACTATTATGAAAATAATTCATTTAGGAGCCACAGAAGCAGTGATCCTTGGCAGGGAGCAGCAAGGCTCAGTGGGGAGCAATGAGCCTCAGGGGAACAGCAAGCTACAGCAGGACCCACCTGCCAGGAGCAAGCAAGATAGAGGGAATCTGAGTGGGGTACTTAGGGGGGATCATTGATGATTGTTGGACCAATTGTCGGACCTCTTCACCTTAAGCAGGAGGGAGTGAGACAGCTGGAGCTCAACTGGGATGATAGACCCAGTTCTGAAGGGGGAAACTAAGTCTTCCTCGTTTCCCATTTAGGTCCCACCACACCCCCAACACCCACAAGTGCATCTGTGTGCACATCCCCCCACACACACACACACATGCATCTCCTCATGCTCCCACCCTACATGCATCTGCATGTGAACCTTCCCAACCTTCTTATGAAGCAGTGATATCAGATCAAGAACAGGTTAACGCCTCAGGCATGAAAAATTCTACCACAACAATGTCACAAAAGAAGCAGGCTACCTCACTCCCTACACCTGAAGCCTGAAGCAAGATATCACACCCCCCCCCCCCCCCCCAAAAAAAGACGGTGGCAATGGATTTCTTGAAGCCAGAAAGTCTGATGGAACTTTTTCTGACACATAATTTAAAAGAACAATGATTACATATTTTCACTGAATGAAAGACAAACTTGAAAAAGTACAGGACACTAAAAGCAAAACCCAGGAGGAACATAAAAAAAATCCAAAACAATGCAGATAAAACAATAAGGCATTAAGGCACTGGAAAAACAAGGAACCACAATCCAAAATATGATGTTTCATATATTATCAACATAATGAAGGGAATGAAAGGACACATGAACAGAGTTGAAGGATGGAACACAGAACCAGTGAAATAAAAGAAAGAATTATCATCACTTATCTGCTAGAGCAAAAATCAGAATCAAAAAAGAAGGAAAAAGAGAAAAACCTAAGAATAATGTGGGATACCACCAAGAGAAATAACATGTGCATCATCGGAATCCCAGAACAGAAAGAAGCAAGTAAAGACACCGAAAAAATTGTGGAAGAATTACTAGAGGAAAACTTCCCAGGCATAATGAAGAATGAGAGAATATATTTTCAAGAAGCTAAGTGAATACCATATAGAATAGACTTCAAAATAAAAACACCAAGGCATATCATAGTCAAATTTCCAGAACCAAAGACAGGGAGAAAATTCTCAAAGCAGCTAGGGAGAAACAACTTATAAGGAAAAGGAAATAAGATTAAGTGTAAATTTCTCAGCAGAAACCATGCGAGCAAGAAGACAGTGAGATGACATATATCAAACACACAAAGAACACAACAGTCAGCCAAAAATACTACCCCCAGAAAAATTGTCCATCAAATATGAAGGATAGATCAATATATTCTTATAAAAAAAAAAAACAACCTAAGGGATTTTGTAAAGACCAGCATTGCTGGAAAACTGAGAGATGTCCATCTTACAGAGGTGCCATAGAAGCAGGATAGACCAAAATAACAACACCGAAAATAACTCAACAAAATAATAGCAAGAAAACTTTAGCTCTCAATAATCACACTGAAGGTGAAGGGTTTAAATGCACCACTAAAGAGAAAATAAGTAGCAGATTGGATAAAAAGCCAAAATCCATCAATATGCTATCTACAAGAGACTCACCTGAAAACTGAAGAAAAAGAAAAACTAAAAAAAAAAAAGGATAGGTGAAAAAAATATACAAAGCAAATGACAACCAGAAAAAAAAAAACCAGGAGTAGTGATATTAATATCTGATAAAACAAATTTCAATATAAAAACAATCACAAAGGACAAGGAAGGTCACAACACAATACTTAAAGAGTCAATAGAAAAAGAGGACAACAACAATACAAAATATCTATGCACTAAATAAAAGACCAGCAAAATATATAAAACAAAACTTAAAAAGGAAATAGACAACAGTACTATAGTAGTTGGAGACTTCAGTGCACCACTCTCATTACAAGATAGAAATGCCAAAAAGAAACTCAAAGATGCTGAAGAATTAAACCGCACAATAAACAACTTGATCTCATAGATATGTATTGGCTAATGCCTCCCCCACCAAAAAAAAGCACAGTACACCTTCTTCTCCAATGTGCATGGAATGTTCTCCAGAACAGATCACATTTTAGGTTATAGGGAAAGCATCTATAAATCAAAAAAACTAGGAACAATACAAAGCATCTTCTCAGACCACAATGCTACAAAATTAGAAATTAATAACAGAAGGATAATGGAGAAAAAAACCCATACATCTGGAAGCCGAATAACACCTTGCTAAAACATGAGTGGATACTAGAAGAAATAAGAAATCAAATTAGAAAGTTTCTTGAAACAAATTACACTTACCAAAACCTCTGGTAAACAGCCAAATCAGTAATCAGAGGCCAACTTATAACAAGAAGCAAACACATCAAAAGGCAGGAAAAAATGACCATTGATTCTCTAACCCAACATCTCAAATAAATTGAAAAGGAACAGCAAGAAAACTCGACACCCTTTGAAAAAAAACTGAAATTATAAAAATTAGAGCAGAAATAAATAGAAAACCGAAAAACAATTGAAACCATCAACAAAACTAGGAGTTGGTTCTTTGAAAAGGTCAGTAAAATCTACAAACTACTAGCAAAATAACAAAGGAAAGACACACATAATCTACATAAGAGGTAAAATGGGCAACATCACAACCAAACCAACCAAAATAAAAGTCTAAAGTTGGAAAATTATGAAAAACTATACTCAAAAAAACACAAAAACCTAGAGGAAAAGGACAAATACTTAAAAAAACATCACCTACCTAAACGGACATTAACTGAAATTGAATACCTGAACAGACCCATTACAAAAGAAGAAATTGAAAAGGTAATAAAACAACTTACAGCCAAAAATGCCCTGACCAGATGGTTTTACAAGTTAATTTTACCAAACATTCAGAGAAGATCTGCCACCAATTCTACAAAGACTATTTTAATAAATAGAAAAAGATAGAATTCACCCAGACTCATTCTATATAGCCAACATATCCTTGATATCAAAGTGAGGTAAAGACACCACCAAAATAGAAAACTATAGGCCAATATATCTCATGAACATTGATGCAAAAATCCTGAGTAAAATCGTTGTCAATAGAATCCTACGATACATAAAAGAATAATAATTCATCATGACGAAGTGGGATTCATAACCCATATGAAACAATGGTTCAACATAAGAAAATAAGTATAATTCATCGCATTAACAAAACAAATATTAAGAACCCCATGATCCTATCAATAGATGCAGAAAAGGACTTTGACAAAATCCAACACCCTTTCATGATTAAAAACACTCAACAAAATAGTATTAGAGGAGAATTTCTTCAAAATACTAAAAAGTATATATGAATATCTAAGAGCCAACATTTCTCTCAATGCTGAAAGATGAAAGACATTCCCTTTGAGAATAGGAACTAGGCAAGGATGCCCACTATCACCTCTCCTATTCAATATTGTACTGAAAGTCTTAGCAATAGCAATAAGACAAGAGAAGGAAATAAGAGGTATCCAAATTGACAAAAGGGAGGTAAAATTATCTCTATACGCAGATAATATGATAGTATACTTAGAAAACCTCAAAGACTCAACAAGAATACTACTAGATATAGTTGACCAATTCAGCAAATTGACAGGATACAAGATCAACATAAAAAATCAATTTAATTTCTCAAAAGTGACAAAGAGAATCCAGAAGTGGAGCTAAGGAAAACAATACCCTTCACAATAACTAATCACATTATTAAATACATGTGAGTACATCTAACCAGAATCACAAACGATCTATTCAAAGATAATTACAAAACATTACTATAAGAAACAAAAAGAGAGTGGGAGAAATGGAAGAATATACCTTGCTCATGGGTAAGAAGACTCAATATTATGAAAATGACAATACTAACAAACGCAATTTACACGTTCAGTACAATCCCAATAAAAATACCAAATCCATTCTTCAATAAGATGGAAAAGGCAATCTCCAATTTCATTTGGAATAGAAAGAGGCCCTAAATAAGCAAAACACTCCTTAAAAAGAGAAACAAGGTAGGAGGCATCTCACTCCCTGATATCAAATCCTACTATACTGCTGTGGTGGTCAAGACAATGTGGTACTGGTACAATGACAGACACATAGATCAATGGATAGAATTGAGAACCCAGAAAACAGCCCATCAACCTATGATCAAATGATTTTTCACAAGGAGATAAAATTAGTTAAGTGGGGAAATGACAACCCTTGTAACAAACGGTATTGGCAAAATTGGAACAGTATCTGCAGAAAATTCAAACAAGATCCACACCTTACTCTATACAGAAAAACCCAACTCAAAGTGGATCAAGGACCTAGGACTAAAACCAAGGACTATAAACTTCATTAGAGAAAAGCTTGGAAGAACTCTGGAAGCGCTAATCCACACCATAAACAGTCTTCCAAGCATTCTTAAAAACCTACAGCCAGGAGAGGGTAAAAGAGATGAATGGGACATTCTAAGAATCAAATCCCTATGCACATTCAAAAACTTCTCCAACAGGGTATAAAGTGAAGCCACAGACTGGGAAAAATACATTTGATAATGACATGTCTGAAAAGGGACTTATGTCTAGAATTTATAAAATACTCAAGCACCACAACAAGATAAAAGTAAAGAACCCAGTGGAAAAATAGGCACTGGATATGAACAGACATTTCACAAAAGAAGACATTCAGGTGGTGAACAAAGACATGTTTTTGTTGTTGTTGTTGTTGTTGTTGTTGTTGTTCTTGTGTGCCGTCGAGTCGCTTGCGACTCATAGCGACCCTATGTACAAAGGCCCTAAACTCTTCTCTGTCTTCTGCCAATCACACTGTCTCTGATACTTCCATCCCAATAACCCTAGTCACTGAATCAATCCACCTCATAGAGGGCCTTCCCCTCCTGCGCTGTCCCTCCACCCTCCCCAGCATGATGTCCTTCTCCAAGGACCTGTCTCTTCTTACAACATGTCCGAAGTATGTTAGACGAAGCCTCAGAATCCTTGCCTCCAAAGAGCCACCCGGTTTAACCCTTTCCAAATGAATCTGTTTGTT
>NW_006400116.1:1723000-1724655 GCF_000299155.1 Elephantulus edwardii
GAACCATGCAGTGTTCAGGGCTCTGTTCTGACAACTGCTTCCTGGCCCAAGTATAGGTTTCGCATTAGAACTATCAAGTGTTCTGGGATTCCCATTCTCCTCAGAGTCAGCCACAGTTTGTTATGATCCACACAGTCAAATGCCTTTGCATAGTCAATGAAACACAGAAATACATTCCTCTGGTGTTCCCTTCTTTCAACTAAGATCCATCTAACATCATGTACAAAGAATCCCTAGCTCTAACAGAGATGCAAATCAAAACAACTATGGGATATCATCTCATCCCAGTGAGAATAGCAAAATTTAACAGAATGGCAAACAACAAATGCTGGCAAGGTTGCTAAGAAACTGGAACCATTATTCACTGTTCGTGGGAGTATAAAATGGTGCAACCACTATGGAAGGCAGTATGATGCTTTCTCAAAGAGTTGGAAATAAAAATATCATTTGACCCAGCAATTCCACTACAGGGAATATACCCAAAAGAAACTAGAACTGCCACCTAAGCACATATACACTCGCCCATGTTTATTGCAGCTTTGTTCACAACAGCAAAGAGTTGGAAACAACTCAAAAGCCCATCAACAAACGAGTGGATAGAGAAGCTATGGTATATTCACACAATGGAATACTATACTACGTTGAAAAACAAGGTACTCATGAAATATTATACAAAATGGGTGACCCTGGAGGACATTAAGCTTAGTGAAATATCTCAGTCACAAAAGAACAAATATTGCATAATGCCACTGTTGTAAAACAGGACTGACATTGGAGTTGAGGAGAATCTAAGAGTGGATAAACAATGTATACTGTATTGAAACAGATGAGGAAAAGAACTGTTTAGGAGGAATATATGAGTAGGTATAATTGTCATGACAAGAGTCCACAGTGCAGTGGACTGGGGAGGGAGGGGATTATATCACAATGAATTTTTTTTAATTCTTTTTAATTTTTTTTTCCTTTTCAAAGAGAAAAGCGAACTGGGAGGAGATATGGGCAGGGAGAATAGTGTGCAGCAATGAGTGAATAGAAATCCAAAGTCTCTGTAAACTTTAAGATAAATAAAAATAAAATAAGAAAATCAAAAGAGTCGAACTCACTCAGCATGTCTGAAGGTAAAAGAACTAAATAATAGATTCAAGCCATGAGTTGTGATGCTTACGGATGCTATGGACAGGACATTGAATGCTTTAAGAAGCATTAAAAGCAGATGGAAGGAGTATGCAGAGTCATTGTATCAAGTAGAATTGGCTGACACAGAATTTCAAGAAACAACATATGAACATGAGGAAATGATTATTAAGGAGGAAGTGCAGGCTGCTCTGAAGGACTTGGCAAAAAATAAAGCCCCAGGGATTGATGGAATACCAATTGACATATTTCCGCAAACAGATGCTGCCGTGTATGTACTCACAAAGTTGTGCTAAGAAATCTGGAGGACAACTACTTTTTTTTTCTATAATTATATTTTATTAATTTTCATAAACATTTACAGAGATTTTGGGCTTCCACTCATTCATTGTTGCACTATACTCTCCTCCCAGTTTGTCCTTGTCCAAATGCCACAGCGCTTGTCAAAGCCAGTTCTGATTAATCTTCTTTGTCAGTGTGTCCTTTGCCATTCCCTATCACTCCTCCCTGAGAGAGACTTC
>NW_006400116.1:1735558-1763094 GCF_000299155.1 Elephantulus edwardii
TTTTGAATTTGTTCTTCAGTTCCTTGAGCTTAAGAAATGCTGAGGGGAAAAAAAAAATAAATAAATGCTGAGCAAAGGGAGCTCTGGTGGCCTAGTGGCAAGAAGCTGCACTGCAATCCCAGAGGAACACAGTTCGAATCCACCAGATGCTCTGCTGGGGAAGGAGGGCAATCTCCTCCTGTTCCAGTCAGATCTGATTTGACAGTACACACACACAGAATAATAAAATGTTTTAAAAAATGTATTTAAAAGAGAGAAAAGAAATGCTGAGTGAGTTCGACTCTTTGATTTTCTGACTCGAACTCCTTGCACATTTCATTGTAATATTTTACTTTGTCATCCCATGCTGCCTTTTGAAATCTTCTATTCAACTATTTAGTATCTTGAATTCTTCCTTCTGCTTTGGCTTCTCTGCATTCCAGTGCAATTTTCAGAGTCTCTTTGTGACAACCATTTTGGTCTTCTCTTCCTCTTCTGTCTTTGCAATGACCGTTTGCACTCTTCCTGGATTATACCCTTGATATCCTTCCACAACTCATCTTGTCTTCGCTCATTAGTATTCAAGGCCTCAAACCTGTTCCTAAGATGATTCTGATATTCAGGTGGGATAGACACAAAGTCATATTTTAGTTCCCATGGATTTGGTTTAATTTTCCTCAGCTTCAGCTTAAACTTGCATACGAGTAGTGGTGGTCTATTCCACAATCAGCTCCTGGCCTAGATTTCACAGCTGATATTGAGCTTCTCCAGAGGTTCTTTCTGCAGATGTAATCGATTTGATTCCTATGCACACCATAGGAATGTATATTTGTATTTCATTGACTATGCAAAGGTGTTTGACTGTGTGGATCATAACAAACTGTGGCTGACTCTGAGGAGAATGGGAATCCCAGAACACTTGATCGGGATAATGAGAAACCTATATTTGGACCAAAGGGCAGTCATCAGAACAGAGCAAGGAAACACAGCATGGTTCAAAATTGGGAAGGGCGTATGCCAGGGATGTGTCCTGTCTCTGTACCTTTTCAACCAGTATGCAGAATATATTATCCAGGAGGCTGGGCTCTCTGAGGAGAAAGGTGGCATCAAGATTGGTGGAAGATCTATCAACAATCTGCGTTATGCAGATGACACAACCCTGCTTGCTGAAACTGAGGAGGACCTGTAGCACTTGCTGCAGAGGATCAAGGACTGCAACCTCCAATATGGATTGAGGCTCAATGTCAAGAAGACAAAATTCTCACCACTGGGCCAATTGGAAGCATCAGGATGGAAGGTGAAGAGATGAGGTTGTTCACAGCTTTAGTTTGCTTGGCTCCATGATCAACACTCTTGGCACCAGTAGCCAGGAAATTAGAAGACATATTGCCATGGGAAAGTCTGCGGTTAGGGACCTCTCCAAAGTACTGAAGAGCAATGGTGTCTCTCTGGAGACTAAGGTGAATCTAATACAGGCCATGGTCTTTGCTATCACTTGTTATGCATCAGAGAGTTGAACAATGACCAAGGAGGGTAGAAGGAGAATTGATTCCTTTGAGCTGTGGTGCTGGAGAAGAGTATTGAGGGTACTATGGACTGCTAGGAAAACAAACAAATCCATCCTGGAAAGGGTTAAACCAGGTGGTTCCTTGGAGGCAAGGATTCTGAGGTTCCGTCTGACATACTTTGGACATGTTGTAAGGAGGGACCAGTCCTTGGAGAGGGAAATAATGCTTGGGAGGGGGGAGGGACAGCACAGGAAGGGGAGGCCCTGTATGAGATGGATTGATTCAGTGACTGGGGTAATCAGGACGGGTGTGTCAGAGACAGTGCGATTGGCACAAGACAGAACAGAGTTTAGGGCTGTTGTACATTGGGTCACTATGAGTTGCAAGCGACTCGACAGCACATAACAACAACAACATACTTAGACCAAGAAGCAGTCCTCAGAACAGAGCAAGGGAACACTTCATGGTTCAAAATCAGGAAATGAGTGTGTCAGTCATGCATCCTGTCCCCATACTTTTTCAATCTTTATGCAGAATAGATCATTCTGGAAGAAGGGCTTTATGAGAAGGAAAGTGGCCTCAGGATTGGAGAAAAACTCATTAACAACCTACAATATGCAGATGACACAACCTTGGTTGCTGAAACTGAAGAAGACCTGAAGCACTTGCTGCAATAGGTCAAGAATTGTAATCTTCAATATGCATTGAAGCTCAGCATCAAGAAGACAAAGATTCTCACCACTGGGCCAACTGGCAGCACCGTATTAGATGGAGAAGAGATTGAGGTTGTTAACAATTACAGTTTGTTTGGATCCACAATCAACACTCTTAACACCAGCAGTCAGGAAATTAAAAGATTAATTGTACTGGGAAAATCTGCTATTGTGGACCTGGCTAGAGTGCTAAAGAGCAAAGATGTCAGTCTAAATAAAAAGATAAGCCTAATCCAGGCCCTGGCTTTCTCAAATTCTTGTTATGCTTCAGGGGGCTGGACAATGACTAAAGGTGACAGAAAAATAGATGTCTTCAAGTTACAGTGCTGGAGAAGAGTTTTTTACATACAATGGGCTGCCAAAAAAAACCAAATAGGTCTGTATTGGAAAGGGTGAAACCAAGTCTCTCTCTCCTTGGAGGCTAGGATTTTGAAGCTCCGCCTCACTTACTTTGGGCACATGGCCAGGAGAGATCAGTCCTTGGAGAAAGACATCAAGTTCAGAAGGGTGAACAGACAGCACAGGATAGGGAGACCCCAGATGAGATGGATTGATATAATAACTGGGGTGATGGGGTTTGGTGTGTCAGAGTAAGTGAGACTGGCTCAGGACAGGGAAGGGTTTAGAGTTGCTGTACATTGGGTAACTATACATCGCAGGTGACTCAGTTGTACATAAAAACAATAACATCCTATAACAGGTTTGGAAGTATGAGTGGCATCCACTTCCTAAATAACATGCCTCTGGAAACTCTATGAACTTTGATAAGTGTCGGTAGTTGTAGAGGGGCTTCAAACCTTTTTTCATAAGGTCGCTATGTGTCATGTTCAAATCAAAGGCAATCAACAACAACTAGGTTTGTATAGACTGTCAAAAGAATAAACAACATTCCATGAGTGGGTGGAGTGAAGGAAATGGGAAGGATATTTGTAAAAAAACAGTGTTTTCAAGCTTTGTAAATAAATCAAAGTAATATAATTTTAAAAAATTAAAATAAAATAAGACAAAAAGAAAAAGAACAAACAACTATGTCTGGGAGAAAGTACAGCATGGATGGTGGAACTTAATCTCAACTACTTTGTGCATCTGTTATTCATATGGTCTGTAGTATTCAAAGCAACAATGCCTAACAACAACAACAACAACCAACAATCATTTTAAAACTTGCTTGCAGAATTCTTAAGGTAATTCCTTTAGTTTTTAAATATCTGAAGTCCATACCCTTTGGAACTTACCTTTGTGAAATCAACCCCAAAATAGAATGAATGACTCTTGACATTCTCACAGTACTCATGCCATAACAAAATCCGATATCTGTGTCTACATTCTTGACCACAGTGCCAATATAATAACACTCTATATTAATCATGTTATTGTTGTTGTTATGTGTCATCGAGTCACTTGTGACTCATAGTGATCCTATGTACAATAGCTCTGAACCCTGCTAAACCTTAAGCCAAACTTATTGTCTCTGACATACTTAGGCTTATAACCCCAGTCAATGTGTCAATTCTTCTCATCGAGGGTCTTCCTTTCTCGCACTATCCCTCCACCTTTCCAAGCATAATGTCCCTCCCCAAGGAGTGGTCCTTCCTTGCAACATGCCCATAGTATGTCAGATGGAGCTTCAGAACTCTTGCCTCTGAGGAGCAGCCTGGTTTTACCCTCCCCAGGCCAAACTGTTTGCTCTCCTAGCATTCCATGGTATATTCAATACTTGTCTCTAGTACCACAACTCAAAGGCATCAATTCTCCTTCTGTCATCCTTAGTCATTGTCTACCTTTGTGATACATAGCAGGCTCACCTTAATGATCCCAATCTTTTCTTAACTGATATTAATAACTGCAACTGAGTTTTCCTCTTGAGGTTGACAATGAAGCAAATTTCTACTTTATTTTAGAATCTTTATTTTCATCATGATTTCTATTATTGTAAATACCAAATGCTGTTTTACCATAAAATTCTGTACTTCAAAATAATTTATTTTTCATATAACTCATGATAGTTTTGCAGGCTTTTATGAGTGATCATCTTATTTAGCCTCTTCATTTTTATCTCTCTGGTGTGTTGCATCTTGATCTCTGTCAATTCGTCCTGACTGACAAGTGTTCCTCAAGCATAGCACTGTCCATTAAATATTAAAAAAAAACAAAACCAAAACAACAAACCTTACTCACCCTGAAGATAAGGTCTATTAGATTGGCAGGGGAAAGGAAATAGTTTTTATTAGCAAAAGCTCTTCAAGATGCAAAATCCTTGCAAAAGAAAGGAATTTTATGAATGGCAAGACACTTTTAGTAAAGAATTGATCAAAAGAAGAAGTAGAGATGAAAAAATTTCAAACTGGAGACATTCATGTCTAATGTAAGAATTATAGTGCTGATGATACATGTTTCTAGGAAACAGAAGGCCAAATTGTATGTAATTTGCTCATGAGAAGAATTTATTTCCCAGAAGAAGAAAGTGTGTGTTTGTGAACGAAATCATGTATAAACAAACTGGTTGGTGACGCTCACTTAGGTGATAAGTTACACCTTCCTAGAGAAGTGACCACATTTCTCCTCATAGAGCCCATCCCCCCAGATAACCTGTTCTGCATAAAAATTGAAAAGGTATGGAGACAGGATACAGCCCTTCTCAATTCTGAACCATGCAGTGTTTCCTTGCTCTGTTTTGACTACTGCCTCTTGTTCCAAGGATAGGTTTTGCATTAGAACAATCAAGTGTTCTGGGATTCCCATTCTTCTCAAAGTTAGCCACAGTTTGTTATGATCCATACAGTCAAATGTCTTTGCATAATCAATGAAACAAAGATAGACATTCTTCTGGTATGACCAGTACTTGGCGAGGAATATCATATTTGGGAGGGTGGAGGGACAGAACAAGAGAAAAAGATCCTCGATGAGATGGATTGATTCAGTGACTGGGGTGATGGAGGTAGGTGTGTTAGAGATGGTGATATTGGCACAATATAGGGCAGATTTTAGGGCTGTTGTACATAGGGTTGCTATGAGTCGCAGGCAACTCGACGGTACATAACAACAACAACAACAGAGAAGTGACCAACATTTCAGAGACTTCAAGCTGAAACTGATCTCATCTATAATAAACTATTATCAAGTTTCCTTTTGTTCTTGATGTATATAGACCCTTCATTGATTGAATAATAGAGTGCTTTATGTTTTTGTTAAATGCTGCCACTTCACTATGTATTACTTTTTAGTAAAAGGGTTTTTTCTTTCACTCCCAACAAAGCATGGTATTTTCTTCTTTAATAAGTTGTAAAATCTGATACCTGTGAACATGACTTTGTTTGGAAATAAGATCTTTAAAGATGTTGCCTGTAGATGTGAGTTTATAGTAGAGAGTAGGATGGGTACTAATCCAAACAGAGTGATATTTAATAAAAAAGAAAGACAGCCAGAAAGAAGATGACTCTGCTGGCATCTGCAAGCCAAGGAATGCTAGAGGCTTCTCAAAGTTGGGAGACAAGAAAATACTTTATCCTAGACTCTTTAGAGAGAAGTTAGTTCTACTGGAATCTTGAATTCAGAGTCCCAAGCTATGGAACTGTTAGATAGAGTCACTCCTTTTAAAAAACTGCCACTCACTTTTTGGTACTTTATGATGTACCTAGGAAATCAATACAAAAACATGCAATGGAAATAATTCTGATGATTTCTTCTTAAGGAGGGATATGACAATCATGATACCATCCTACAAAGAGAAAGTAAAAGTTAACCAAAATTAATTTTGTTTATCTCCCTCAGATGAGAGAGATATTCCCAAATCTGTCACTTCTTGCTATCTCCCTGTAGGAGTGTTGCTTCTGGTTCCCAGCCCATGAAGGACAGAATGTCTCATTACCCCACAGTCTCATAGTGCTTGCATTACATTCTCTTATGTCTGGATTCTGGATTGCTGCCAGGACATTCCTAGGTGACAGCTTCCATGAACTAATTTTTAACATTCTTGATATTCAGTCTGAGTACATATTTATTTCTATCACCAAAACCTGATGATGAATTGAAGTTTAGCATAGACTGAATAATTTTTTTATATGTCTGTGCCTTCTGTTGACATTTTAAGGCATGAATTTTTATGCAGTTTGGCACTATTCAGTAATTTACCAGGAGGGCACATTGCCCAGGCAGGCCAGATGGTTGCGTGTGTATATGTGTGTGTGTTCTGATTCCAGCTGGTAAAGTCCTGTTTGATAAGATTCTATCTCATCCTGTTTGAGCAGTGACACACATTGCCCTTGCAAAGAGAATAACAAGAAACTACTACCAGCTCTTCTTGACATTGGCTTGAAAGGAGTGAAGGATGATCTCCCTAACATGGTAATTGACTTAGAAGAAGGATTATGTTATGATACAGTCAGGCTATTAAAAAAATGGATATTTCCTTCTAAGAATAATATAGAGTACAATGGAACAGGGTATCAAGAAGTCATTCAGCAATTTGGTGGGTGAAGGGATAGGGTAAAGGAAATGAGAAAGATCCAACAGGGACCTGAAAAGATAGAGTAATTATAGGCATAGTTCAATGGTGGTTAATTTTATAAAACACAATGTATGGGAATGATTTTATGGAACATAATGTGAGTGAAGAAAAAAGTGTACAATGTACATGAATTTTGTATACAAACAAATACAAATTAAAAAAAAAAAGTCACTCGTCAGAACACTTACTATCTTATTAAGCTGCAAGCCCAGTGCATCACTCTGAATCTATTTGTCTTCAGGAATAGAAGTCTGAAATAGGATGAAGCCAGTGATCTTTGATTTTTCAACAGATAGTCACTTGAAATTTTCCATTGTAAAATGCATAAGATCATTTACAATCTTTAGTGATGTTATTTATTGAATTAGACCTTGCATATTGTATTCTCACCAGGATGTGAATGCTAAATAAGAGTTCAGATAACCACGGGCCACACACAGGCACTGATATTTGTCAGCTTCTTATAGTATGGGTTTCATTTATAGACATTGTATAGAACTATAGTATTTGTTGTATGTTACTTCTTTATATTCCTTATGTGGCACTACTTTCTATTCATTGCTTGGGACTACTTTATATCCATTGTATCTTTTATATTTATTGTATCTTTTGTGTTGTAAGGAATTTCCATTGTTGTTTTTCTTACTTTCCATAGAGAATTGAGTGAGGGATCCTGTAGTGGTGTTGGCTGCTACTCAAAGACTGTGCCCCCTGGGAGTTTAAATTCACCACTGACTCCAGTGGAGAAAGATGAGCAAACTTTTACTACCTCAGAAATCAACAGGAGGGTCAGCTATGAGTTGGTTCTGATTTGAAGGCAATGAGTTTAAGGGTTTTACTTTTTTGGGTTTTATATTATTCTGATTTATTTACAAAGTTTGAATACATTGTTTTTCACAGGAGATCCTTCCCATTTTCTTCACCCCACCCATCCATAAAATTGTGCCACTCTATGATTAACACCCTACCCCCATCCTCACTCCTCTATTTCCACCCTCCTCCCCGCTTTGTATCCTCATACTCATTCTACAATAATGGTTTTACACATTATTTTTTTTTTCTTGTGGGACTGAGTTCACTCAGCATAATCTTCTCCAGTCCCTCCCAAGTTAGGTAGTAATTTAAAAACTGAATGCTCCTGCATGTTGCATAGTATTCCATTGTATGAATATACCATAACTTCTCAATCCATTTGCCTGTGGTTAGATATCTGGACTGCTTCCATGTTCTTGGGATGCTGAATAATGTTGCAATCCCGAAGCTTCTCATGTGATATTTTAGAAAAGCAAAACTAAAGAGATTGAGAGCACATCTTTTCTCATGTCAACATTTTTTGAGTGGTCAGGAATCTGGGGTAGGTGCATAGATTACTTATAAAAGGGCAATTGTTGGAGGTGAAACAAATTTCTGTCATGTTTGTGGCAATAATTACTAGATCATGGTCATTTGTCAAGATTCCAAAAAAGGACATACCAAAATGTGTAGACTGAGCTGTAAATTAAATGTTAAACCCTGCCACCATGGGGTTGTTTCCAAATCATTGTGACTCCATGGAACAGAGTAGACCTACCCTACAGGGTTTTTAGGGATATAAATCTCTGTGGAAGCAGACTACCACATTTATTTTCTTGTGGTGCAGCTACAGGTTCAAACCTCTAACCTTTCATTTTGTAGCCACTTAATCTTTGTGCCATCATGCCTTCTCAAATCATATCAGGTTCTTTATTTTCCATTTACTCATTTTCCATCAGGTTCTTCTCAAGCAGTTCCTGTATGTGTAACATTAACAAGTAGCTCAGGTATCTAGAGGGGTTGGATAAAGTGATGTCTTTTTGCACAGCATCATAGTAGAAGCTTTAAAAAAAGACTCTTTTGATCATATATTTTGTATTGAGGCATAGAGAGTACAGCGAAGTGCCAAGATTTTAAAGCAAAAAGATAAGAAAGTTCCCTGCTAAGGATGTATGAAAGTTGAGATTTGAAGAACTTCAGTTCAAATGTTCTTTTTTAGAAGGCAAAGGATGAAGACATTCACAGTGAGAAACAGCAGAATCCAAACACAGAGAAAAGATAACAAAGAGTCAAGGGGAGGGATCTTCTCCTCCCTGCTCATCAGGTACTAAGAGAGAGGATCAAATAGCCAGCAGGATTTACTGACCAGCAGTGACCTCCAAGAATAGGAGGCAGATTGACCCAGTTCATTTAGAAAATACTTGGAGAATTTCTCTCATAGTTGAGTCCCAGCTGATGAAAACAGAAATTGTAGGAGAAATAATACAATGATTTACATGATTTCTAAATAAAATTAATCAATTGTTAGGTAAATGCTAAGGTAGGTAGGTAGTCACAGTTGCTGAAGACAAGAATCTGTTGAATGATCCAAGTGTGATGAGGTGTGAAATATTTTCATAATTCCAAAGCATCTCATAATAGCTTACAAAAGGAAAATAGTAACTTTACAGTTTAGAAACTCTGTAGTGACCACTCTAATTAATGAGCAAAATAAACATGAACAAAAGTAAGGCATACTAACAGCAAGTTTCTCCAGTATGAAAAATAGAAGGGTATAGCATCATTTCTGTGACATTCCTGCTTAAAATGTATAACTTCATTGTCTTCTTTAGAGACACATCTGTATTGAGGACATTCTACAAAATAAATGACCAGTATACTTTAAAATCTCAAATGCTTTTCGAATTCTCCAGCTGCTCCAGGAAAGAAAAATGGATAATCTTCTCTTGGGCAATTTTCCCACTGGAGGGCCAACTATTTGTCATAAGTACACAACCACAACAAGGCCAATGAGATGAGAATCAACCAAGAAAACAAGCCCATTGCCTTTGCATCTATTCTCAGAATGAAACTCTATTGTATTTCTGAAGCTGTTAATCTTTAAAGTAGATTATCTCACTCTTACTGAGAAAGTGGGGCCAGTGGCGCCAGTGGATTTAAATAAGTTTGTTTTTATTGGTCCCCATTTTCCTTTCCTGTCTGTCTTCATGATTTAAGGGTAACTTTCTTCTGCTGTGAGTAGTTGTGATGGAATGACAAGTGTCTGCTCACATACAAAGAGAGTTGATTGTGTCTTTGAAGGTTCTTTCTGTTCATTCTTTCCTTCTGTATTAAAGAGCATAGGTTGTATCTTATTGACCAATAGGTTATTCATACTCAGTCTTAAGTAATGTATACAGAAAAAAACCTAACCCAACAACAAACCCAAACCTCTTTTGCTGTGTAATTTTTGCATTGAAGAAAAGATCAAAATGGATGCCATTAGAGACTCTAAAATTATGCTAGAGTGTTCAGAAGCCAAAGTAAATGGAAGAGATGAGGAAGTGAAAGAGTTGAATAGATTATTTCAAAGGGCAACTATAGAAGACAAGGCAAAGTAGTATAATGGGACATGTAGAGTTAGAACTGGAGGATTAAAATGGAAGAACTTGTTTGGCATTTTTGAACTTGAGAGAAAAATTATATACAGAGATTGAGTTTCAATACTGAGAGATGCTATGGGGAAAATCTTGAATGATCTAGGAAGCATCAAAAGAAGATAGAAGCTGGTATCTCATTGTGGTTTTGATTTGCATCTGTGGTTTGGATTTGCATCTCTCTTACTGTCAGTGATTTGGACCGTTTCTGCATGTTTCTGTTGGCCTTCTCTGTGAAAAGTCTTTCCATGTCTTTTGATCATTTTGAAATTAGATTATCAGTCTTTTTCTTCTGGAGGCCCTGTAGGAATCTTTAAACTTTTGTTATGAGACTCTTTCTGAGATGACATTGCCAAATGTTTGTTTCCAGTCAGTAAGTGTTCTTTTCACCATGTTGGAAAAAGGTTTTGATGTACACAGGGATTTAATCTTTAAAAGGTCCCATTACATTCATCAATTTTATCCTCTTCAGATTGTGTATTTCTTGCTGTATTTGGAAGTCCTTTTATACCATTGACTAGCCCTTCTAAGCTTGGTCTCAGTTCATATCTTACAAGCTTTATGATTTGAGGCTTTATTCTGAGGTCTCTGATCTACCTTGGGTTGATTTTTGTGTATAATGTGAGATGTAGATCCTGTTTCTGCTTTCTATAGTTAGCAGTCCAGTTTTGCCAGCCACAATGAGATATCATTTTACCCCAGTAGCAGTGGAAAAGTTTAGCAAGGCATCAAGTAATAATTGTTGGAAGGGATGTTGAGATAGGAACTCTTATACATTGTTGGTGGGATTATAAAATGGTGCAACCACTCTGGAAGGCAGTTTGGTGTTTCCTCAAAAACCTGAACATACAAATTCCACATGAACTACCTACTCCACTGCTTGGAATATACCCTGAGAAAGTGAGTGCTAAGGCACAAACAGAGACTTGTACACCAAAGTTCATAGCAGCCTTAGTCACCATAGCAAGAAGGTGGAAACAGCCCAAATGCCCAACCACAATGGAACGGATTAAGAGATTATGGTACATTCACACAGTGGAATACTATGCAGCACACAGAAGCGATGATTTTGTAAATTACTGCCTAACACAGGAGGGACTGGAAAGCATTTCGCTAAATGAAGTAACCTAGTCTCATAAAGATGAATACAGTGCATTATAGAGCATGTACGAGGATCCAAGGAGGGGAGGAGGGCTTAAACATAAGGTCACACAGTTCGATGGGTGGAGAGAAGAATTGGTAAAGGAAAGGGGAAAGGGAAAAGATCCAGTGTGGAAAACAATGTATATGAACTTTATGAATTTTGTATGGAAACCAGTATAAAAGTATTATCTAATCTTAGAGGGACTGAAGAGCATTATGCTGAGTGAACTAACTCAGTCCCACCAGAACAATACTATATAAAACCATTATTGTAGAATGAGTATGAGGATCGAAGGGGAAGGGGAGGGTGGAAGCAGATGAGTGAGGATGTGTGTGGGAAGATTAATCATGGGGTTGTACAATTTGATGGGGGGGTAAAGGAAATGAGAAGAATCTGGTGTGAAAAACAATGTATTTGAATTTTGTAAATAAACTAGTATACAAAAATAGAAAGATGGAAACAATAAACAAAGTCACTGTATTGAAAATAATTTGCCAACACCAAAATATTTGAGGAAGTGTCATATGACCAAATTAGGGAAGGACGTGTTTTGTGTCCTTTCCTGAGCAGGGTGTCTTGTGGTACCTAGTTATGAGAGGGGAGTCAATTGTTTCCTGCTGTATTTTCTATTTAATGTGTTTTATTCCTGTGGGTTGATGGATAGATTCCCAGCTTTTCTGGTGCTATAGGTGCTTGGGCACCTGTGAGATTCAGTAACGCTCACAACACTTTGGCTTCCCTGCAATCCTCCCCAAGTGTGTGGCTTGTGTACTCCCTAGCCAATTTGCTCCGACTTAAAAATATCACACTTTACTCAGTTTAACATTCCTCTTTAATTTTGTGCTCAAGATGTTGCAGAGCCTATCCATACGGCTACAAGGAACCATGTCTTTCAGGTGCCTGTAGTCAGGAATTGTAGCTTGTTTGCCAACCAGCCTCCTCCTCTCCCTTGTTTCTGCATTCACTTCAGCTTTCTGGCACCTAAACTGCTGTCTGGAACTCTGAGATTCTAGTCAGTGTCTGTTTTCATTCATTAGGTCCAGTAGGTTTGTGGCAAAGGGATAAAAATAAAGAACCATTTGCTGCATCTTGGCTTGACTGACATCTTGACTGGAACTTCCTGAGACACTCAGCCAAAAGCACCCCCTAAGGTGGTCCTAATTCAACATTCCTAAATGTGGGTTAGTGAATAGCTATTATTTTAACCATGCTTACAAATCATATTGGGCACAAGCATGTCAGAGATTTTGAAGATGGTTCAGGATAGGGCAAGGTTCCAATTTTTTGTTCATTGGGTCACAAAAAAAAGGACCTCTGGTGGCATAGTAGTAAGAAACTGTGTTGCAATCCCAAAGGCTTGCTGGTCCGAGAAAGGATGAGCAATCTTCTTCCATGCAATTTACTGCCTCTGAAAGAATCAGCTATTAATTGGTTCCAATTCCAAAGCACAGAATGACAAAAAAAACAGTATCCTGTTTAGTTACAGATAAAACTAGTATGTTCCATAATAAATCCTTGCAAGGAAAAGAGTAAAAAATATTCAGGAACATGCTTGTTTTCATCACTATCACTTACTAAATGTTAAACACAGTGTAATGTAATATGCATTTATGTATAAAATACACATAATATTCCTTGTTCATAATGTTGTTGTTAGGTGTCTTTGAGTCAGCTATGACTCAGCACAACCCTATGAACAATAGATCAGAACCTTGCCTTATCCACATTACACACATCCTCACAATCTCCCATTGTTGTAATTAACTCTTCAATCTGGTTTCATTGAGAGTCATCTTCTCTTTTACTGACTCTCTTACCTTGTCCAATATGATGTAAGATTTAGTCCCTCCTTCCAATATTCCCAAAGTATATATGACAAAGTTTCACCATCTTTGTCTCTAAAGAGCACTCTGATTGTAATTCTTGTAAGACAGGCTTCTTTGTTCTTTTAACAGTCCATAGTATAGTCAATATTCTTCACTGACAACACAATACAAAAGAAAATTCAAATTCTTCTTCAGTCTTCCTTATTTTCTGTCCAAGCTGTAAATCCAGAGGAAGCAATTGAAAAGACAATGACCTGGATTAGGCATCATTCTTTAGCATGTTGGAGAGGTCCATGACAGCAGATTTTCCCAATGCAACACATCTTTTGATTACTTGACTGCTGCTACCAGGGGTGTTGATTGTGGACACATGTAAAATGAGATTGTTGACAGCTTCAATTTTTTCTCTGTCTTTCACGATATTGCCTATTAGTCCAGTGGTAAAGATTTATATTATCTTAATGTTGAAATGTAGCACATATTGAAAGCTATGTTGTTGATGATGTGTACTGTCGAGCTAGAACCCATCAATAGCTGACTTCAGGTAGTTTCCAGAGGAAATTAATCACAAGGGGGGAGACTGACCAGCCTTCTCCCCAGCAGAGCAGCTGGTAAGTTTGAACTGCTTGCCCTTGTGCAGCACAGTTTCTTCCCAGTCGGCCACCAGAGCTTCCTCTATTGGGCTACAGTGAATTTTTTATTTTTCTTACAGTAAAAATTTCAAATCTTCTTCACTTTCTGTGAGAAAAATTGTACATAATAAGTGATCAATTACATTTTTATACTGGGTCTCAAAGAAACAGTGCTCTATCATACCATTTGATACAATGCTATTTAATTTCTGTCAAAACCAGTGCAAAATTTTAAAAAACATTATCTTTCTTTTAAAACAAGTCTGTGTTTATGTTATTTGAATTTTATTATCTAAGGAAGTTCTTGGAAGAAGTACAGCTGAAAGAAGAAAAAATAGACCTTTTTATTCAGGAAGAAAATATGCTTATTTAATTAAGTATGGTATTTGGGATTCCTCTAGGTTGTACAAGTTGCCATACAACAGTAACTTGTGGTTGCATCAGGCTGAACACTGTGACGCTGATGTGTCAAATGTGTCAATGGTCGGTTACCCAATGAGGACAGAGAGCGCGGTGAAGCTCCCCGATTAATACAAGCTGGGAAGGAGGAGTGGCATCCACTTCCATAATAGCTTGCCTCTGGAAACCCTATGAACCTGGAGAGAGGATGAAAGACACCCAAGCTTTGAGGACTCTCCTTCATAAGGTCGCTATGAGTCGCCTGCAACTCGGCAGCACAACAACAACAACAAAAGTAATTCTGCTCTGGGAAAGGATTTTGCTTTCTCTGAAATTATTTTTTGTATGTATTTTTTTAATTTATCATAATTCAAAAGCAATACCATGCATATACTCTCAATACATATCTTAGATTAACTCATTGGAAGCTTAAAAAATGAGCAGAGGAACAATACCACTGGAAGGGTATCTTGTGTCATGCTTTATATTTGAGATGATGGGTTTTATATAATTTTTACAAAGGTTATATAGATCATCGATGCGATGGATAGATTCAGTGACTGGGCTAATGGGGGTAGGTGTGTCAGAGACAATAAGGTTGGCACAAAATAGAGCAGGTTTCAAGGCTATTGTACATAGGGTCGCTGTGAGTTGCAAGTGACCTGATGACATATAACAACAACATAATCAGTTTAAATAGAATCCAAATCCTTATCATTCCCACTTTGGAATTCTCACTTACCAAGGCTTGATCAGGTTTGAAAAGAACTGACTTATGTTTTGTCTTCCACAAGGTAATCCACATGCAAGAAATTACTCTTCTCAATACCACCTTTTTAGACAAGCCCTATGCCTGCTTAAACACACAACTGGACAGTGTTTTAAACAAAATTTCAGTAGTGTTTATTTTTAGTTATTTTGTACCAGATTGAAAGAGGGAAAGTAATCACTTCGTGTCAGTCTCACACTGTGGAGCTCAATGTGGAGTCCAAGGTTTTTCTCTACATCTCACCAAGGCGCCATGACAGAGGACATCACGGGCAGTGTAATATGGCAAGAATGGAGCAGACTGGTGGAGGGGTAGGTGAGTTTGGAAGTTGTGGGAGGAAATAAGAGAAAGGCTTCCACCTTCATTCTCTTGAGTGTAAGGATGGAGGAAGGAGACAGGGAGCCATTTGATCAAATGAACAAGAAAAGCAGAGTCTTAGAACATTTGCTCTGTGGGATGCAATGAAAAGGGTTTAGATGGCAGAAGATGAGAAAAGTGTTCCTTGAGCTACATGATGACTCAGAAAATATTACCTCAGGGAGATTCTCCTACAGAGCTTTTAAATATATTTTTAAAAGTACAAGCTATAGAGTTGTTAGACATTCTTTGAATGTTATTACTAAGTTCCAGCAAGATGATTATCACTTACAACAATGTTATGAACAACAGATCTGAACTTTGCCCTATCCTAAACCATCCTCAAGATCTGTCATCCACCAGCCATTGTTACAGTCACTGTGTCAATCAATCTTTTTTTTTTTAATTTTCATTTTATATTGGTTTGTTTACAAAGTTCATATACATTATGTTCTACACTATACTCCATTCACATTGTGTTTCATAAGATCAATACTATATACAATGTTTTATAAGATCATCATTGTACCATGCCCATCATTATCCTGTCTTTTCAGGTTCTCAGGAGATCGTTCTCATTTCCTTTATCCCCTTTTCCCACTTACCAAATCGCGCAACACTGTGATTTCACCCCTACCCATCCTCACATCTCTGCTCCTCTTCCCCTTGCCCTCTTGGATCACTATACATATTTAATTAGTTATCCATCTATTTTTACAATAACAGTCTCATACAATATTTGCCCTTAGGTGACTGATTTAGTTCACTCAGCATAATGCTCTCCAGTCACTCCAAGTCACATAGTAATTTTTTTTTAATCATTCCTCCTGAGTGGTGCATAGTATTCCATTGTGGGAATGCACCACAATTTCTCAATCCATTCAGTAGTGGTTGGGCATTTGGGCTGTTTCCATGTTCTTGCAATAGTGAATAATGCTGCTATAAACATTTGTTTATAAACATGGTGTACAAATCTCCATGTGTGTCTCAGTTCTAATTTCCTTAGTGTATATTCCCAGTAGAGAAAGGGCATTTCCTCAAATAGCAACAGTTTTTTGAGGAAATACTAAACTACCTTAAAAGGGGTCATGTCATTTTTTGTAACTGTATATGACTTTTCTTTCCTTTAAAAATTACAAATTTACACCAAAGAAGACATTCAGATGGCCAACAAGCACATGAGGAAATGTTCAAAATCCCTAGTTCTAAGAGAGATACAAATCAAGACAACTAGGAGATATCATCTCACCCCAGTAAGAATAGCAAAATTTAACAGAACAGCTGAAACTGGAACCCTTATTCACTGTTGGTGGAAGTGTAAAATGGTACAACCACTGTGGAAGGCGGTATGGCACTTTCTCAAAAAGTTGCTAATAGAGATACCATTTGACCCAGCAATTCCACTACTGGGAATATACCCCAAAGAGACCATAACTGATATCCAAGCAGATATATGTACACCCATGTTTATCGTGGCTTTGTTCACAATAGCAAGGAGTTGGAAGCAACCCAAGTGCCCATCAACAAATGAATGGATAGAGAAGCTGTGGTATAGTCACACAATGGAATACTATGCTGCACTGAAAAACAAGGAACTCATGCAATATTATTCAAAATGGGTGACCCTGGAGGACATTATGCGGAGTGAAATATCTCAGTCTCAAAAGGACAAATACTGTATGATGACACTGTTGTAGAATGAGGCTGACATTAAGGTGGGGCTGTTGTTGTTTGCTGTTATGTGTCATCGAGTTGCTTGTGACTCATAGCGACTCTATGTACAACAGCCCTAAACTCTGCTCTGTCTTGTGCCAATTGCACTGTCTCTGACATTCCCATCACGATTACCCCAGTCACTGAATCAATCCACTTCATAGAGGGCCTTCCCCTCCTGCGCTGTCCCTCCACCCTCCCCAGCATGATGTCCTTCTCCAAGGACCTGTCTCTTCTTACAATATGTTCAAAGTATGTTAGACAGAGCCTCAGAATCCTTGCCTCCAAAGAGCCACCCGGTTTAACCTTTTCCAGGATGAATCTGTTCGTTTTCCTAGCAGTCCATGGTACCCTCAATACTCTTCTCCAGCACCACAGCTCAAAGGCGTCAATTCTTCTTCTGTCCTCCTTGGTCATTGTCCAAATCTCTGATGCATAACAAATGATTGCAAAGACCATGGCCTGTATCAAACGCACCTTAGTCTCCAGAGAGACACCATTGCTCTTCAGTACTTTGGAGAGGTCCCTATCAGCAGACTCTCCCATGGCAATACGTCTTTTAATTTCCTGGCTACTGGTGCCAAGAGTGTTGACTGTGGAGCCAAGCAAACTATAGCTGTGAACAGTCTCAATCTCTTCACCATCCATCCTGATGCTTCCAATTGACCCAGTGGTGAGAATCTTTGTCTTCTTGACATTGAGCCTCAATCCATATTGTAGGCTGCAGTCCTTGACACTCTGCAGCAGGCGCTTCAGGTCCTCCTCAGTTTCAGCAAGCAGGGTTGTGTCATCCGCATAACGCAGATTGTTGATAAATCGTCCACCAATCTTGACCCCACATTTCTCCTCATAGAGCCCAGCCTCCCGGATGATCTGTTCTGCATATAGGTTGAAAAGGTATGGAGATAGGACGCATCCCTGGCGTACGCCCTTCCCAATTTTGAACCAGGCAGTGGGATTAAGACTGAGAAAAACTGGATAAATTATGTATATTGCATTGAAGCCGATGAGGGAGAGAACAGTTTAAAAGTAATATATTTTAGGGCACTATGATTATCATAAGAGTTCTGAATGAGGAATGCAGAGTGGAGTATATTCGGGCTGGGGGTGGGGGGGTGTGGGGGGATTGTATACCAATGAAGGAGTTTTTTTCTTTTGCTTTTCAAGGAGAAGAGCGAACTGGGGGCGGGGGTGGGGTGGGCGGGGAGAAAAGTGCAACAATGAATTAATGGAAAGCCAAAATTTCTGTAAATGTTCATTGAAGTTGATTTTAAAAATTACAAATTTAAGTTGTTTTTTGTTTTCTTGTTTTGTTTTTTAAAAGAAACGGTTTATACTGATTTGCTTACAAAGTTAGTATACATAACTGCCACCTAGCAGATATATGCACACCCATTTTTATTGCCACTTTGTTCGCAATAGCAAAGAGCTGGAAAGAACCCAAGGGCCCATTAACGAATGAATAGAGAAGCTCTGGGATTTTCACACAATGGAATACTTACTATGCAGCATTGAAAAACAAGGGACTCATGAAATATTATTTAAAATGGATAACCTTGGAGGATATTATGCTGAGTGAAATATCTCAGTCACAAAAGGACAAATATTGCATAGGACTACTGTTGTAAAGCAGGACTGACATCCGGGTTGAGGGAAGAGAGAAAAGGAGGGGAGGAATGATGTATATTGCACTGAAACAGACGAGGGAGAGAACTGTTTAAAAGGGATATATGAATGAGTATTCTTGTTATTGCAGAAGTCCAGAGTGAAGGCTGCATAGTGGAGTGGACTTGGGGGGAGGGATTGCATAACAATGAAAGAGTTTTTCTTTTCAAGGGGAAGAGTGGATTGGGGGAGGGGGTGGGTAGGGAGAGAAGTGTAACTATTAATTTCTGGAAACCCTAAGTCTCTAAAAATATTCATTAAAATTATTAAAAAATAAATAAAGAGTGTATTGCTCTGGTGACCTAGTGGCAAAAAGCTGTGCTGCAATCCCAAAGGCACACAGTTCAAGGCCACCAGCTTCTCTGTGGGATAAGGATTGGCAATCTCCTCCTGTGTGATTGTTTCTGGAAACCCACTGAAGGTCTGCTATGGGTCGACTCCGACTCAGTAGTACCCTACAACAACAACAACGCTTGCAGTTAAAATCTTTTAACAAATAAATTTCAGGTTGCTTAAAAAAAAAAGTTAGTGTTCATTGTTTTTTACACTGGAAAAACCATTTCCTTTATCCTCCCCTCCCTTTACCCATCAAATTTGGCAACACTATGATTAGCCCCCTGCCCATTCTCATCGCTCTGCTCCTGCCCTCTCCACCCTGGATTCTCATACACATTTTACTAGTTATCTTTCTATTTCTATACTAATGGTCTTATACAGTATTTGTCTTTATGGGGCTGAGTTCACTTAGCATAATGCTTTCCAGTCCCTTGCAAGTTATCTAGTAATTTTGAAATTTATTACTCATGCATACTTCATAGTATATTCCATCATGTGAATGTATCACAATTTCACAGTTCATTAAATTGTGGTTGGATAGTTGGGCTGTATCCATGTTCTTGTGATGGTGAAAAACTCTGCTAAGAACATTGGTGTGGAAACCTCCATTTGAATCTCAGTCCTAATTTTCTCAGAGTATCTTCCAAGCAGTGGAATAGTTGGCCATATGGAATTTCTATGTTCAGCTTTTTGAGGAAACAACAAACTGTCTTCCAGAGTGGCTGCACCCTATTACAATCTCACCAACAGAGTATAAGAGTTCCCAACTGTCCACATCTTCTCCAGCATTTGTGGCTTGCTGTCCCATTAAATTTTGCCAATGCTACTGGGGTGAGATGGTATCCCATGGTGGTTTTGATTTGCATATCTCTTATTACCTGTGATTTTGAGCATTTCTTCATGTGTCTGCTGTTCATCCAAATGTCTTCCTCTGTGAAAACTCTTTCCATGTCTTGCCCATTTTGTAATTTTTCTTGTTGATTGCCATCAAGTCGAGCACAACTCATAGCGATCCTATGAACAAAGTACCTGAAGCCTTTCTATAACTGTTGTGTTATCTCAAAGTTTCCAGAGGCATGTTTAGAAATTAGGTTAGCAGGTTTAGTTTGTTTTGTTTTGTTTTCTTGTAGAGTGCCTGTTGTCGTTGTTGTTGTTATGTGCCAATGAGTTACCTGAGACTCATTACAACCCTAAACCCTGCTCTATCCTGTGCCAATCTTATTTTCTCTGACACACCTACCTATTGTCTATAGGATTTTGTAAACTTTTGATATGAGACCCTAATTGTATTGCCGAATGTTTGGTTTTGTTTGGGGATCCTCCCCACACACCAGTCACTAGGTTTTCTTTTCACTTTGTTGGAAAATATTTTTGATTCACACAGGGATTTAATCTTCAAAAGGTCTCATTCATCGCTTTTATCCTCTCCTGGTTTTCTATTTCTGGCTGTTGTTTGTCAGCCTTTTTATACCATGAGCTAGGCCTTCTAAGCTTAGTCCTACTTTGTCTCTTATGATCGTTATGATTTGGGCCTTTATCCCTAGGTCTCTGGTTCATCTTGAGATGATTTTTGTGTGTGGTGACAGGTGTGCATTCTGCTTCAGCTTTCTGCAGGTCGTAGTCCAATTTTGCCAGCACCGTATGTTTAAAAGGTTGTCATTCCCCTATTTGATAAGTTTTGTTTCCTTTGCAAATATCAGTTGACTATAGATGTTGTTGTTATGTGCCGTTGAGTTGCTTGCAACTCATAGCAACCCTATGTATAACAACCCTAAGCCCTACTCAATACCTTACCAATCTTATTGTTTCTGATACACCTATCACCATTACCCCAATAACTGAATCAATTCCATCTCATCAAGGGTCTTCCTCTCCTGTACTGTCCTTCCACCCTCCCAAGCATGACATCCCTCGCCAAGGACTGATCCCACCTTGCAACATGTCCAAAGTATGTCAGACGAAGCTTCAGAATCCTTGCCCCCAAGGAGCAGCCTGACTTCACCCTCTACAAAATGAACTTGTTTGTTCTCCTAACAGTCCATGGTATATTCAGTACTCTTCTCCAGCACCAAAGCTCAAAGGCATCAATTCTCCTTCTGTCATCCCCAGCTCTCTGATGCATAGCAAGTAATTGTAAAGACCATGGCCTGGTTCAGGCACACCTTAGTCTCAAGACTGACATCATTTCTCTTCAGTACTTTGGAGAGGTCTCTGACAACAGATTTTCATAATGCAATTCATCTTTTGATTTCCTGGCTGCTGGTGCAAACTGAAACTGTTAAAAATTTCAATGTTTTCACCATCTATCTTGATGTTGCCAACTGCCCCAGTGGTGAGAATCTTTGTTTTCTTGATGTTGAACCTCAATCCGTATTGAAGGCTGCAGTCCTTGACCTTCTCAAGCAAGTGCTTCAGGTCCTTCTCAGTTTCAACAAGGAGGATTCTGTCATCTGCATAATACAGATTGTTGATAAGTATACCTCCAGTCCTGGTGCTACACTTCTCCTCATAGAGCCCAGCCTCCTAGACAATCTGTTCCACATATAGATTGAAAAGATATGACAAGTTCTGCTGGCCTAGTGGCAAGAAGCTGCACTGTAATCCCAGGGGTGCGCAATTCGCATCCACCAGATGCTCTGCTGGAGAAGGAGGGACAATCCCCTCCTGTACCAGTCAGATCTGATTTGATGGTTGTTGTTGTTGTTTGGTGCCATCGAGTAGTAGACGACTCATAGCAACCCTATGAACAAACAGTCTAAGCCCTGAGTTTCTGGAGGCAAGCCATTTCAGAAGCGGATACCGCTCCTGCTTCCAAGCTTGTTTTAGTCAGGAAGCTCCAGCCAACACTGTCCACCATGAGTACCCATTACCATGATTGGCACATCATTGTCACAGTATACACTCCTGGACCAGTAGCCAGAAAATTAAAAGGTGCGTTGACATGGGAAAGTCTGCTGTTAGGGACCTCTCCAAAGTACTGAAGATCAATGGTGTCACTCTGGAGATTAAGGTACATCTGATACAGGCCATGGTCTTCGCAATCACCTGTTATGCATCAGAGAGTTGGACAATGACCAAGGAGGATAGAAGCAGAATTGATGCCTTTGAGCTGTGGTGCTGGAGAAGAGTATTGAGAATACCATAGACTGCTAGGAAAACAAACAGATTTATCCTGGAAAGGGTTAAACCGGGTGGCTCCTTGGAGGCAAGGATTCTGAGGCTCCGTCTAACTTACTTTGGACATGTTGTGAGGAGAGACCGGTCCTTAGAGAGGGACATCATGCTTGGGAGTGTGGAGGGACAGCGCAGGAGAGGAAAGCCCTCTATGAGGTGGATTGATTCAGTGATTGGGATAATTGGGATGGGAGTGTCAGAGACAGTGCGATTGGCACAGGACAGAGCGGAGTTTAGGGCTGTTGTACATAGGGTCGCTATGAGTCGCAGGCGACTCGACAGCACATAACAACAACAACAACAACAGATCATATAATATTCTGCCCAAAGCATCCTTAAGTTTTGTAACTCGAGGTTTAAATTTGTTCTTCAGTTCCTTGAGCTTAAGAGATGCTGAGCAAGTTCCGCCCTTTTGATTGTCTGATTCGAGCTCCTTCCACATTCCATTGTAATACTTTACTTTGTCTTCCTGTGCTGCCCTCTGGAATCTTCTGTTCAGTTCCCTAATATCTTGATTTCTTCCCTTTACTTTGGTTTCTCAGTGCTCAAGTGCAATATTTACAGTTTCTTCTGACATCCATTTTGGTCCGGACTTCCTCTTTTGTCTTTGTAATGACCTTTTGCATTCTTCCTGGATGATATTCTTGATATCTTCCCACAGTTCTTCCAGTCTTCTCTCATTAATGTCCAAGGCCTCAAACCTGTTCCTGAGATAGTTTTTAAATTCCTATGGGATAGACTCAAGGTCAAATTTTTATTCCTGTATACTTGATTTAATTTTCTTCAGCTTCAGCTTGAATCTGCTGCATATGAGTAGTTGGTTGTCTGTTCCACAATCAGCACCTGGCCTAGTTTTCACAGCTGATATTGAGCTTTTCCAGCCATTCCTTCCACAGATGTAATCTATCTGATTCCTATGCTTATCATCAGCTGGTATGAATAACTATGTCTCCCAGAAGCCTGCAGGTCAAGCTCACCTTCAAATCTTGGAGGACAAAGCACGGGGCAGAAGGGTGCTGTGTGGGGCAACAATGAGTGGCAGAAGGTGTCTCAGCAGACCCCAAACCACACAGGTATGAATAACTATGTCTCCTAGAAGCCTGCAGGTCAAGCCCACCTTCAAATCTCAGGAAGACAATATATATCAAATCTATAGGACTCATCAGCCTCCCCTGGGAAACTCTTTTAGCATAAATGGAGAAGATGTCCTGAGGCACAAGAAGTCAATCCTGGAGCAGAAGTTCAAAACTCCTGAAGTCAAGAGATGCTGCCTGGAGATGAAGAAACTGGCAGCAGCTTGAGGCATTAGTAATCACAAAAGCCCAGAAATATTGACATATAAGCCTTCACATTAAGGGCTGGATAGGGGAGATTGATGTTGAATGGAGTAGGTGGGAGTAGATGTAAATGCTGGTGGAGCAGGGAAAGGGGTGACTCAAAACACACCTGGCAAGGGTGGGGACAACACAGAATCTCTTGGGTTTTTTCCCTACTGCTGGGAAATATCTTTAATCTGTTCTCTGTAAAATGTTTGTCTTTCAGATAATGTTCTAAATCTGAGCAATAAAATTAAGACAGATTAGGAAGAAGTTTGGCCATCCACTTCCAAAATATAGCAGGCTTTTGAAAACCCTATGTACAACAGAGCACATTTGAACTAGCAGATGTGGCAACTGAGGCTGAGCCCTGCAGACCCTAGGGATTGGAACAAGGAATTTAAGAACTATGAATGTAGGAAAATCGGATATTGTCAAGAAGGAAATGGAATGCATAAATATTGACATACTAGGTATTGGTGAAATGAGATGGACTGGCATGGGACTTTTTGAGTCAGAGGATCATATGATCTACTATGCTGGAGACAAAAAGGTGAGGAAAAGTGGGGTTGCTTTTATAGTTAAAAATGTCATTTCTAAGACCTGGAGAAGTGGAAGAATATCCCTTGCTCATGGATAAGAAGACTCAATATTGTGAAAATGACAATACTACCAAAGATAATTTACACGTTGAGTGCAATCCCAATACAAATACCAATCCCATTCTTGAACAAGATGGAAAAGGTAATCTCCAGTTTCATTTGGAATGGAAAGAAGCCCCGAATAAGCAAAGCACTCCTTAAAAATAGAAAAAAAGGTAGGAGGCATCTCACTCCCTGATTTCAAATCCTACTACACTGCCATGGTGGTTAAGACAGCATGATACTGGTACAATGACAGACACAGAGATCAAAGGAATAGAATTGAGAACCCGGAAATCACCACATCTACCTATGGTCAACTGATTTTTGACAAGGAGATAAAATCAGTTAAGTAGGGAAATGACAGTTTTTTTTAAGAAATGGTGTTGGCAAAATTGGAAAACTATGTGCAGAAGACTCAAGCAAGATCCCCACCTCACTCCATACACAAAAACCAACTCAGAGTGGATCATAGACCTAGGACTAAAACCAAGGACTAGGAACTTCATTAAAGAAAAGCTTGGAAGAATTCTAGAAGTCCTAATCCTCAATATAATCAATCAGTCTTCCAAGTGTCTTGAAAACTCTACAACCAGGAGATGATAAAACTTCTCCAACAGGGTAAAAAGGGAAGCCAGAGACTGTGAAAAAGTATTTGGTAATGACATCTCAGATAAGGGACTTATATCTAGAATTTATAAAATACTTGAGCACCACAAGATAAAGGTAAATAATCCAATAGAAAAATGTGCACAGGCTGTGAACAGACACTTCAACAAAGAAGACATTCAGATGGCCAACAAGCACATGAAGAAATGTTCAAAATGCCTAGCTCTAAGAGAGATGCAAATCAAGAAAACTATGAGATATCATCTCACCCCAGCAAGAACAGCAAAATTTAACAGAACAGCAAGCAACAAATGCTGGCGAGGTTGTGGAGAAACTGGAACACTTATTCACTGTTGGTGAAAGTGTGAAATGGTGCAACCACTGTGGAAGTCTGTACTACTGGGAATATACCCCAAAGATATCATAACTGACACCCATGCAGATATATGCACACCCATGTTTACCGCAGCTTTGTTCACAATAGCAAGGAGTTGGAAACAACCTATGTGCCCATCAACAAATGAATGGATAGAGAAGCTGTGGTATATTCACACAGTGGAATACTATGCTGCATTGAAAAACAAGGAACTCGTGCAATATTATTCAAAATGGGTGACCCTGGAGGACATTATGCTGAGTAAAATATCTCAGTCACAAAAGGACAAATACTGCATGGTGCCACTGTTTTAAAACAGGACTGACCTCAGGGCTAGTAAAAGACTGAGAAAAATCGGTTCAATCATGTGTACTGCATTGAAACAGATGAAGGAGAAAACTGTTTAAAAAGGATATGTGATTGGATATTTTTGTCATGACAATAGTCTAGAATGAAGGCTCCCTAGTGGAGTAGACTTGGGGTGAGAGATTATAAAACAATGAATGAATTTTTCTTTTACTTTTCAAAGAGAAGAGTGTACTGAGGGGGATGGGTGGGCAGGGAGAAAAGTGCAACAATGAATGACTGGAAATCCAAAGTCTCTGTATATTTTCATTGAAATTAATAACAAAAAATTAAATTTTTTTTAAAAAATGTCATTTCTAGATCCGTCTTGAAATACAACATTGTGAGTGACAGGATAATATCCATATACATACAAGGAAGTCCAATGAACACCACCATCATTCAAATATATGCACCAACAACCAGAGCAGAGCCAAAGAGGAGGAAATAGAACACTTCTAATAATTTTTGCAGTCAGAGATTGATTGAACATGCAATCAAGAAGTATTAATAATAATGGGTGACTGGAATGCAAAAGTTGGAAATAGTGAAAAAGAATGAGCAGTTGGAAAACATGGACTTGGTGACAGAAATGAAGCCAGAAGTAGAATGATAAAATTTTACACAATCAACAACGTATTCATTGCAAATACATTTTATAAGAAACATAAATGCAGGCTATACACATGGATTTCATCTTATGGTATGACCATAGATATTTGGATTAATTTCTGCATTCTCAATGCTATTCCATTGGGCTACGTGTCTGTCATTGTACCAATACCATGCTGCTTTCTTATTACAGCTGTGTAGTAGTTTTTTAGATAAGGTAATGCTATACCTCCCACTTGATTCTTGCTTTTCAGAAGTGCTTTACTTATTCGAGGTCTCTTTCCTCTCCAAATAAACTTGCTAATTGCCTTTTCTATCTCTTTGAAAAATGAATTTGGTGTCTGTATTGGGATTATGTTAAATATATAGATTGGTTCTTGTAAGATTTTTTACTAATATTTACTATATTAAGTCTTTCTATCCATGAAGTTGGAAGCAAAAGTGACATCCATTTCCTAAACATGCCTCTGGAAACTCTATGAACTTTGAGAAATTATAGTTATCAAAAGACTTCAGGTATATTGTAGATAGGATGGATATGAGTTGTGCTTGACTTGATGGCGATCAATAACAACAACAAATCCATGAAGAAGGAATGGTTTTTCTTTTTTTTTTTTAAGTCCTTTATTGTGTGCTGCCGATGTGCTCTAGTTTTCTTTGAAAAGTCCTCAGTGTCTCTAGTTAGCTTTATTTCCAAGTATTTCAATTTGTAGTTGGCTGTTGTAAATGGTATTGCTCTCTTAGTTTCCTTCTCTGTATTTTCTTTGTTACCGTAGCAGAATCTCACTGAATTTTGGATACTGATCTTGCATCGTGCCATCCTACCAAATTGGCCCACTAGCTCAAACAGGTTTTTTTGTTGAGTCTTTGGGATTTTTCTATGTATACTATCATTTCATCCGCATATAGTGACAGTTAAACCATCTCTTTGCCAATCTGGATTCCTTTTGTTTCCTACTCTTGTTGTGTTGCCCTAATAAGTACATCCAATACAATATTAAATTGAAGTGGTGTCAAGTAGACATCATTGTCTAGTCCCTGTTCACAAGGACAGAACTTTTAGTCTTTCTTCATTGAGAATAATCTTGGCTGTTGGTTATATATATATACACACACACATATATATATACACACACACACACATATACACACACACACACACATATATACACATATACACACAAACATATATACACACACACACATATATATATACACATATACACACACACATATATATACTTTTTACTATGTTGAGGAAATTTCCTTCTATTTTATTTGCTGAGTGTCTTTATCAGAAAGAAGTGAAGAAGTGCTGGATTTTGTTACCTTTTCTGCATCAATGGCGAAGATCATATAGTTCTTGTTATTTGCTTTGCTAATGTGGTGAATTACGTGTATTGTTATTCTTATGTTGAAACACCCTGTATACCTGTTATGAATCCTACTTGGTCATGATGAAGTGTGTGTGTGTGTGTGTGTGTGTG
>NW_006400116.1:1780432-1814342 GCF_000299155.1 Elephantulus edwardii
GTGATGATGGAGAAGAGTATTGAATGTACCATGGACTGCCAAGAAAACAAACAGATTCATCCTGGAGAGGGTTAAACCAGGCTGATCCTTGTAGGCAAGGATTCTGGAGCTTCATCTGACATACTTTGGACATGTTGTAAGTCCTTGGAGAAGGACATCATGCTTGGGAGGGTGGAGGGACAGTGAAAGAAGGGAAGACCCTCTATGAAGTGGATTGATTCAGTGACTAGAGTAATCTGGATGGATGTGTCAGAGGCAGTGCGATTGGCACAGGATAGAGCAGGGTTTAGGACTATTGTACATAGGGTCACTACGAGTCGCAAGCGACTTGACAGCATATAACAACAACAATTATAAATGGCACTGCATTTTTATTTTCTTTCTGTGTTTTCTGTGTTACTGTAGAGGATTCTCACTGACTTTTGTATTTTGATCTTGTATCATGTCACGCTACTAAATTGGTCTAGTAGCTCTAACAGTTTTTTTGTTGAGTCCTTGCAGTTTTTTGTATACACTATCATATCATCTGCATATACCGACAGTTTATCCATCTCTTTGCCAATCTGGATGCCTTTTATTTCCTGTTAAGAGAACAAACAAGTTTGTGGTAGAGAGGGTGAGACCAGGCTGCTCCTTGGAGGAAAGGACTCTGAAGCTTCATCTGACGTACTTTGAACATGCTGCAAGGCAGGATCAGTCCTTGGAGGGATGTCATGCTTGGGAAGGTCAGTGGACAGTGCAAGAGAGGAAGGCCCTTGATAAGATGGATTGATTCAGTGACTGGAGTAATGGGGATAGGTGTATCAGAGACAATAAGATTGGCACAGGATAAGGCAGGATTTAGGGCTGTTGTCCATAGGGTCACTTTGAGTCACAGGCAACTCAATGGCACATAATAACAACTTGTCGTATTGCCCTATCAAATACTTCCAATACAATACTGAATAGGAGTGGTGACAGTGGACAGCCTTATTTTGTCTCTGTTCACAAGGACTATGCTTTTATTTTTTATCTTTTTCCATTGAGAATTATATTGGCTGTTAGTTTTGCATATATACTTTTCATTATATTGAGATTCTGTTCTGTTCAAATTTTGATGAGTGTGTTAAGGAGGAAGAGTTGTCAGATTTTGTCAAAGGCCTTTTTTGTACCAATTACTAGGATCATGTAGTTCTTATTAGTTATTTTGTTAATGTGATAATTGTTTTTCTTATGTTGAACCACCCTTGCATACCTGTTATGAATCCCTTTTGGTCATGATGAATTATTTATTTGATGTGTGTTGCATTCTATTGGCTAGGATTTTGTCAAAGATTTTTGCACCTATATTCATAAGAGATATTGGTCTGTAGTTTTCATTTTTTCATAATTTCTTTGCCTGGTTTTTGTATTATAGTTATGCTTGCTTCATAAAATGACTCTGGGAATGATACTTATTTTTGTATTTTTTAGTAATGATTTAAGCATAACTAGTAATGGATCTTCTTTGAATGTTTAGTAGAATTCAGCTGTGAAGCCATCAAGTCTAGGACTTTTCTAATGGGGAAGTCTTTTTATGACAATTTCTTCTTTTTTGATGGATCTGTTCAAGTGTTCTACATTTGTCTAGGTCAATCTTGGTAGGGTATGGGTTTCAAGGAATGTTTCCATTTCCTACAGGTTTCAAATTATTAGAGTATAGCTTTTCATAGTATCCAATATTTCTAATTTCATTTCAACTGGTTCTATTGTGATGTCACCTCTATCAAGTTATCTATGTCTTCTTTTTTTTCCTTTTGTTAAGTTTATCAATGGTTTTCCAATTTTATGGACCCTTTTATTTTAAAAAAACCCAACAACAACAACAAAAAACCCCTGCTCTTGTTGATGGTTTTAATTGTTTTTCTGTTTTCTATCTCTTTAATTTCAGCTCTTGTCCTTATAATTCCCTTTCTTCTAGGGGCTGTGGGTTTAGATTGTTGTTCTTTTTTCTATTTGATGGAGGTGTTGAGTTAGATCATTAATTTTGCTTATTTATTCCTTGTTAACATATATACCTATTGCTATGATTGAATTTGTTGTTGTTGTTGTTGTGTGCTGCCAAGTTGCCAGTGACCGTTGGCGACACTAAGTACAACATTCCTGAACCCTGTTCTATCTTGTGCCAATTGTATTGTCTCTGACACATTTACCCCTATTTTCCCAGTCACTGTATCAAACCATCTCATCCAGGTCTTTCTATCCTGTGCCATCCTGACACCCTCCAAGGATGATATCTTTGTCCAGAGATCTGTCCCTCCTGGCCAAGTTCCCAAAGTATGTGAGATAGAGCTTCAGTATCTTAGCCTCCAAGGAGAAACTTAGTTTCATCCTCCCCAAGACAGACTTATTTGTTGCCTTGTCAGTCCACGGTATGTTCAATGCTCTTCTCCAACACCAAACTCAAAGGCATTGATTCTTGTTCTGTAATCTTTAGTCATTGTTCAGCTCTCTGATGCATAGCAAGTAATTCTGAAAACCATGGGCTGGGTTAGGCAAACCTTAGTCTCTAGACTGATATCATTGTTTTCAGTTCTCTGGAGAGCTCCTAGACAGTAGATTTTCCCAATGCAATTAATCTTTTGAATTTTTGACTGTTGGTGCCAAAAATATTGATTGTGAAGCTGAGCAAGCTATAATTGTTAACCTCAATCTCTTCTCCATCTGTAATAGTGCTGCCATTTGGCCCAGTGGTGAGAATCTGTCTTCTTGATGTTGAGCTTCAGTCCATATTGAAGACTACAGTTCTTGACCATCTGCAGCAAATGCTTCAGGTCTGCCTCAGTTTCAGTAAGCAAAGTTATGTCATCTGCATAACATAGGTTGTTGATGAATCTACCTCCAATCCTAATGCCACATTCCTCCTCATAAAGTCTGGCTTCCCAAATAATCTGTTCTGCATATAGATTGAAAAGGATGGAGACAAGATGCATCCCTGACACACTCCTTTCCTGATTTTGAACCATACAGTGTTTCCTTGCCCTGTTCTGAAGACTGCTTCCTGACCCAATTATAAGTTTCGCTTAAGCACAATCAAGTGTTTTGGATCCTCATTTTCCTCAAGGTTAGCCACAATTTGCTGTGATCCACAACAAAAAAGTCAAATGCCTTTACCTAGTCAATAAAACACAGATAAGCATTTCTCTGGTACTCATCTGACATTGGCAATAATGTCTCTAGTGCTATGACCTCTTATAAACCCAGTTTGTATTTCTGGAAATTCTCTGGAAATGTACTGTTCCAGTCATTTCTGGATAATTACCAGCAGGATATTGCTAGCATGTGACATTAGTGATGTTGCTGTGTGGTTGTTATGTCCTATTGAGTCACCTGTGACACATAGTGACCCTATGTACAGCAGCTCTGAGCCCTGCCCTATCCTGAGCCAGTCTCACTAATTCCAACACACCAACCTCCATAGCCCCAGTCACTGTACAGTAACTCCATCTCACTGAATCTTCCTCTCCCCACAGTCCCTCACCCTTTCAAGCATGATATCCTTCTCCAAGGACTGGCTCATCTCTCATGGAAACGTACCCAAAGTATGTGAGACAGAGCTTCAAAAATCCTAGCCTCCATGGAGAAACTTGGTTTTGTTCAATAATTTCCACACTATGTTTGGTCACCTCCTTTTTTCTTTTTTTTTAAATGGGAATAAATATGAATCTCTTCCAGTCTATTGGCCTGGTAGTTGTCTTCCAGATTTCTTGGCACAGCCTAGTAAGCATGTCCAGGGCAGCATCTTTTTGTTGAAACATGTCAATTGGTATTCAATAAATTCCTGGGTCTTTATATTTTACCAAGTCCTTCAAAGTAGTCTGAGTTTTCTCCTTCATTTCCATTGCCTTCTGTTTCCTGGAATTCTTCTGTATCAGCCCATTCTTTTTGGTATAGTGACTCCATACTCCTTAAGTTATATCAGTTTTCCTTTGGTGTCTCTGTGTGAAACACTTCCCTTAAAATTTCTTTTCATTTTGGTTTTGTTTTCATAAATTCCTTAAGTTCCTTATTTTCTGCAAATCACCTCCCTTCTCCTTCATATTTGATGGACAACTTTGCTGGGTACAAGATCGTTGGCTTGCCATAGTTTCCTGTCAACTTTCTCTATATTGTCTTCTAGCTCACATGGTTTCTGGTGAGACAACAGAACTTAATCTAATTGCTACCATTTAGGAGGTGAATCTGTTTTTTTCATGCTGCTTTTAATATCCTATCCTTTTCTTTTCATTTGGATAATTTGACTATGATATGTCTTGATGGGGTTTTTTTCTTGGGTTTTAATCTATTTGATGTTTGCTGAGCTTCTTGGATGTGGATTTCTTTGTTCTTCATAATATCTTGGAAGTTTTCTTCTAATACCTCTTGCACAATTTTCTCAGTGACTTCTCTGTATGATGTGTGCTCTGGAGTCTGATTTTTAAGGTGATGTGTTATTTTGGGTTTATTTTTACTATGTTTGACATTGCTGCTTTCTTGACATTACATGAATCTTTTCTTGGTAGATGTTAGACTGTTGTAAGTATTTAATATCCCAGGAGAGAGCAATGTTTTGTAAAGGACCTGTATATTTATGCTCGCTGAAACAGGATAAGTCCTCTTCTCCAGAAACCATGGTCTGTCCGTGCCTGATCCCCTGGGGCTTAAGAAATCTCAAGCCGTCTTTACATGCTATAGTCAGAAAAGTTCAAGGACAGAGTCATTTCTCTTTCTTTTACAGAGAATTTAGTTTGCAGTTCCAATAGGAAAATAAAAATCTTTTAGCCAACATATTTCACTCAAATTTTATAACCAAAGTAGTAATGTTTTGTTTTTCTAATTTCAGGTTTTTCACTACATAAAAATTCTTTCACTCTGTTCCAAATATTTGTGTAGTATAACGTAACCACCTGGCCAACTGAATGGAAGAGATCTATATTTATTCCCATTCCAAAGAAAGGTAAGCTGATAGAGTGCAGAAATTCTTTAACAATATCATTAATATCATATGCAAGCAAGATTCTGCTGAAAATTACCAAAAAATGACTGAAACAGCAATCAACAAAACCACAAGAAGTGTAGGATGCGTTTAGAAGAGACAGTAATGCTATGGATATTGTAGCTAATGTTAGATGGGTCTCAGCTGAAAGAAGATAGTACCAGAGGAATATCTATCTGTGTTTCATTGACTATGCAAAGGAATTAGACTGTGTGGATCACTGCAAACTGTGGCTGACTCTGAGAAGATTGGGAATCCTGAAATACTTGATTGTGATTATGTAACCTATATTTGGACCAGGAGGCAGTCGTCAGAACAGAGCAAGGAAATACTGCATGGTTCAAAATCAGGAAAGATATATGCCAGGGATGTGTCCTATCTCCAAACCTTTTCAATCTATATAGGAAACAGATCATCTGGGAGGCTGACTTCTATGAGGAGGAATGTGGCATCAGGATTAGAGGAAGACCCATCAACAACTTAGGTTATACAGATGACACATTCTTGCTCTTCTAAATCCAGCCTGCACATCTGGCCATTCTCTGTTGACATATTGTTCCAAACATTTTTGGATAATTTTCAGCAGCATCTTGCTTGCTTGTGATATCAATGATATTGTTCGATAATTTCCACACTCTGTTGGGTCACCTTTCTTTGGAATGGGAAAAAATACCGATCTCTTCCAGTCAGTTGGCCAGCTGGCTGTCCTCCAGATTTCCTGGCACAACTTAGTGAGCATATCCAGGGCAGCCTCTGTTTGTTGAAATAAACCAATTGGTATGCTATCAACTCCTGGAGCCTTGTTTTTTGCCAATTCCTTCAGAGCAACTTGAACTTCCTACTTCATCACCATAGGCTTTTGCTCATATGTTATTTCATGAAATTCCTCTGTGTCAGCCAGTTCCTTCTGATACAGTGACTCTGTGTACTCCTTCCATCTTCTTTTGATAATTCCTGGATCATTTAACATTCTACCCAAACTGTCATTAAGTATTGCCACCCATGGCTTGAATTTGTTTTTCAACTCCTTCAGCTTAAGAAATGCTAAGCAAGTTCGGCCCTTTTGATTTTCTGACTCCAGCTATCTGCACATTTCATTATAGTATCTTGCTTTGTCATCCCCAGCTGCCTTTTGAAATTTTCTGTTCAGCTATTTGATTTCTTGATTTCTTCCTTTAGCTTTGGCTTCTCGGCGCTCTAAATAAAATATTCAGAGTCTCATCTGACATCCATTTTGGTCTTTTCTTCTTTATCAGCCTTTGTAATGATCTTTTGCATTCTTCATGTAAGATTTTCTTGATATCCTCTCAGAGCTCTTTTGGTCTATGCTCACTGGTGCTCAAGGCCTCAAACCTCTTCCTGAGATGGTTTTGATATTTGAGTGGGACAGACTTAAGGTCAAATCTTGGTTCCCATGGACTTGATTTAATTTTCCTCAGCTTCACCTTGAACTTGCATATGAGTAGTTAGTGGTCTGCTCCACAATCAGCACCCGGCCTGGTTTTCACTGCTGATATTGAGCTTCTCCAGTGAGTCTTTCCACAAATGTAATTTATTTGATTCCTATGCATACCATCAGGTGAGATCCATGTGTATAGCTGCGTTTATGTTTCTTATAAAAGGTATTTGCAATGAATAAATCATTGAATGTTCAGAACTCTATCATTCTATCTCCAACCACAGGCTGGATTTAGAAGACGTCATGGTACTAGGGATATTATAGCTAATGTTAGATGGATCTTGGCAGAAAGCAGAGACTACCAGAAGAATGTCTAACTGTGCTTCATTGACTGTGCAAATGCTTTTGACTGTGTGGGTCACAACAAGCTATGGCTGACTCTGAGAAGAATGGGAATCCCAGATCTTTTGATTGTGCTAATGTGAAACCTATACTTGGACCAAACGGCACTCATCAGAACAGAGCCGGGAGACACTGGATGGTTCAAAATCAAGAAGAGGGTCCATCAGGGATATATTCTGTCTCCATACCTTTTCAATCTGTATGCAGAACAGATCATCTGAGACGCTGGGCTGTAAGAGGAGGAATGTGGCATCAGGATTGGTGGAAGAATCATCAACAACCTGCGTTATGCAGATGACACAACCCTGCTTGGTGAAAATGAGGAGAACCTGAAGCACTTGTTGCAGAAGGTCAAGGACTGCAGTCTTCAATATGGATTGAAGCTCAACATCAAGAAAACAAAGATTCTCACCACTGGGCCAATTGGCAGCATCAGTATGGATGGTGAAGAGATTGAGATATTTAATAGTTTTAGTTTACTTGATTCTACAGTCAACAGTCTTGGTAACAGCAGCCAGGAAATCAGGAGACCAATTGCACTGGGAAAGTCAGCTGTGAGGGACCTCTCAAGAGTACTGAAAAGCAACGACATCAGACTGGAGACTAAGGTGTGCCTGATCCAGGCTATAGTCTTAGCAATTACATGCTATGCATTGGAAAGTTGGACAATGAATAAGGATGATAGAAAGAGAATTGGTGCCTTTGAGCTGTGGTGCTGGAGAAGAGTATTGAATATACCATGGACTGCTAGGAGAACAAACAGGTTTGTCCTGGCAAGGGTGAAGCCATTATGCTCCTTGGAGTCAAGGATTCTGAAGTTTCATCTGACATACTTTGGACATGCTGCAAGGAGGGACTGGTCCTTGGAGAAGGACATCATGTTTGGGAGAATGGAGGGATGGAGCAGAAGAGGAAGACCCTCAATGAGATGGATCAACTTTGTAAGTGGAGTGGTGGGAATGAGTGTGTTTGAGTGTGTTTGAGATGCTGAGGTTGGAACAGGATAGAGTGGCATTTAGGGCTCTTGTACATAGGGTCACTATGAGTTGCAAGTGACTCAATGGCATATAACAACAACAACATGCTTGCTGAATCTGAGGAGGGCCTGCGTGCAGAAGGTTAAAGATCATAGCATTAAATATAGATTGAATCTTACCACCTAAAAAAAAAAAAACAAGAAAAAATAAAAACAGAGATTCTCACCAGTGGAACAATTGGCAGTGAAGAGATTGAGATTGTTAATAACTACAGTTTGCTTGGCTCCACGATCAACACTCTTGGTATCAGCAGCCAGGAAATCAAAAGATTAATTACCTTGGCAAAGTCTGCTGTCAAGGACCTATCCAGAGTACTGAAGAGTAACGATGTCAGACTAGAGACTAAAGTATGCCTGATTCAGGCCATGGTCTTCACAAACTTGCTATGCATCAGAAAGCTGGACAATGACTATGGATAAGAGAAGGAGAATTGATGCCTTTGAGCTGTGAAGCTAGAGAAAAATAATGAATAATACTGTGGGCTGCTAGGAGAATCGAAAGGTTAGTCCTAGAGTGGGTGAAGCCAGGCTATCCTTGGAGACAAGTTTGCTGAAGCACTATCTGACATACTTTGGTATATTGCAAGGAGGGCCCAGTCCTTAGAGAGACATCATGCTTGGGAGGTTGGAGGGCTAGCATGAGAAAGGAATACTGTTGATGAGATGGATTGACTCAGTGAGTGGGGTAATAAGAATAGGTGTGTCAGAGACAATAAAGTTGGCTCAGGTAGATCAGAATTCAGAGCTGCTGTACGTAGTGTTGCTATGAGTCTAAAGCAACTCAATGGTACATAATAATGACAACAAACATTTAAATCACAATATTGTAGTCAAATGTTTCAAGACAAATAACTCTAATCCCTAACAATCAAAATTAGTAGAACATAGTAAAGACCCACTTAAATTCTTACAGCATAAAATCACAATTCATTTCCAGTGAGTCAGAGCCACCTCCTAACTGACATGGACTGCCAAAAACCAAACAGATAATGTCTTGGGCAAAGTGAAGCCTGAGTAGTCCTTGGAGGAAAAGGTGACAAAACTTCATCTCTCATACTTTGGGCATATTGCTAGGAGAGACTATTCTTAGAAAAGAATATCATGCTTGGAAAGTGGAGGATCAGTAAAAGAGAGGAAGATCCCTGATGAGATTAACTGAACAGTGACTGCAGCAATGGGCTCAGCTGTGTCAGAGATGATGAGGATGGCACAGAATAGGACAGGTTCAGGTCTGTTGTTCATAGGGTTGTTATAAGTCCCACTCAACTTAAAGGTACCTAACAACAAGAAGAAACAGCAGGTTTTCAGGGACTATAAATTGCATAGGAGGATTTTGCTTATCTTTCTCCACTCGAGCAGCTGACAGATTTAGCAACTTGCCTTAGGGTTTGTAGAGCAACTCTACCTCTAGGCCATCAGAGCAACCTCTTTGACATAAAGGAGCATATTGTTGCCCTATTTATTTGTTAGAGTGTGTGTATGTATGATTTTCCATAAAGCTCAGAGAGGATGCAATGTTTCATAGGAAGGGAAGAGTAACAGGTTGAAAATAAAACTATCCTTGGAGTTTGTATTAGCAACCTCATCATCTGCCTCTCCTAAGAAATTCATCTTCTTCATCATCTTCATTCATCTTCTTCATTCTTATTTATTTTCTATTCTTTTTATCCTTCCCCAACCTTCTTGCTCAGGCCATAGATAATACAATATGTTAAAATGACAGTACATTTACCTCATGCATCAGAGAATGGAAATACTAAGGAAACAGAGCATGTTAAGGAAGACTCACATAGGTACTGTGGAAAGAGCAGAAAGATAAAAAATATTTCCTGGAAGATACAGCCAGAAAAACCTCAAATCCTGATTTAGGAGGCACATTATTGCTAACATTACAGCAACATACAACTCATCAAAACAAATTATGTAATAACCGCAAACAAGACTTTGAAAGTTAAAATATTCAGCAAGATAAAACAATAATTTTCCCAGACTGAATACCTCACATTTATGCTTTTCTGAAGAAGAAAGTGGCCTTGATAACTGAGATTTTCTCATGTAAATAGAGAAGACCTATCCCTTTGAATGATTTTTTTAATTCAATATTAAACCTCATCTTTATTTTCATTATCTTTTGAATGGAATTTAATATTTGTTTCTATTATGAACTTAGGCCAGAGAGTGGAGCTAAATGTTGTAGTTCATAGCTTTGATACAAAATAAATGACAATACTTTTGTACCACATTAGAGTTGTCCTAGAGATCTAGATATACTGCTTACATTGATCCATATTCAAGATTGCAGTAGTTAATTGACCTTCCATTACTCGTCTATTGCCATCACGTCAATTCCAACTCGTAGGGATGCTCCATTGGGTTTTTTAACTGGAGAAATTTGTCTATTTCTCCTGTGGAGCCTCTGGTGAATTCAAACAATAGGAAGTACATATCCTTTTGATTAGTGATGCAACAATCTATGGACTATGCCACAACAGCTCTTTGGACACTTTGTTAATATTATTGGTATTAGGTGCAGTCCAGCAACCCTATGAAAAACAGAACTGCCCTATCCTGTACCATTGTCACACTATCTGCCCTGCTCAAGCCCATGTTACAATCACCGTGCCAGTCTGTCTCCTTGAGAGATATCCTGTCTTTCACTGACCCTCTCTTCTTCCCAGCAAGGTATCTTTATCCAAAGACTGGCCTTTTCTGACCAACATGCCTAAAATGTGTGTGATGAAGTTTCACTATACTTGCCTCAAAACAGCACCCTGACCGTACATTCTCCAAGATAGGTGATTTATTCTTGGCCACTGATAGTTGTTGTTAGGTGCCCTCGAGTCAAGTACGACTCACAGCAATCATATGAAAAACAAATCAACACCTGTCCTATTTTGTGTCATCCTCACAAACTGACACATTTAAAGCCATTGCTGCAGTCAGCGTATCGACTCACCTGGTTGAGGATCTTCCTCTCTTTTGCCATCTCCTATTATTGGAAGCAGGAGTGGCATCCACTTCCTAAACAACATGCCTCTGGAAACTATGAATTTTGATAAATGATGATAGTTATAGAAAGGCTTCAGGCCTTTTGTTCATAGGGTCCCTATGAGTAGTGCTCAACTCAACAGCAATCAACAATAACAACAACATCTTCCTAAAGGAGCTCTGGTGGCCTAGTGGCAAGAAGCTACACTGCAATCCCAAAAGCACACTGTTTGAGGCCACCAGCCACTCTGTGGGAGAAAAATGGACAATCTTCTCCCAAGCAATTAAGTGCCTCTGAAAATCCACCAAAGGGCCATTTATGGGTCAGTTCCAACTATACGGTACACAACAACATCTTCAGAAGCATGATGTCCCTCTTCAAAGAATAGCCTCTCCTTGCAATATGCCTAAAACATATGAGAAGAAGTTTCATCACCTTTGCCTCCAAGGAGCACTCTGGCTGCACCTCCTTCAAGACATATCATGATTGTTGTTTTGGTAGTCCATAGTATATTCAGTACTCTTCTTCAACATCACAGCTCAATGTCATCAATTCTTCTTCTATCATTCTTATTGATTGCCCAGTTCTGAGATGTCTAGCAAATGATTAAAAAATACCATTCCTGAATCAGGCTCACCTTAGTCCTTGAACTGACATCATTGCTCCTCAATAATTTGAAGAGGTCTCTGACTGCACACTCTCCCAGTGAAATATGTCTCCTGATTGCTGGTACCAATTATATTGATTGTGGACCCAAGTAAGATGAAGTCATTGACAGTGTCAATCTTTTCTCCATCTATCACAATGTTGCCTATTAGTCCATTGATGAGGAATTTTATTTTTCCGAAATAATCCACATTGAAGATTGCAGTCTTTAATCTTCTACAACAAGCACTTCAAATCCTCCTCACTTTCAGCCAGTGAAGTTGTGTCATCTGTATTGTAGAGATTAAGCTGACCAAGGCAGAAGCTGTCTGGGTTAAATGAATGTAATCTGAAGAAAGTAATCAGGGCAAAAGAACATTCTGTTCTAAGCAAAAATTAAAAAAAAACCACTCTGTCTTATGAATATGTATGTGCAGAACTTTGATTCTACCACTGATGTTGTCTTCTGATAAAGATGTGATTATGGAAACAAGGAAGGTTAGCAAATAAGTAAAGAAACAATAAAAAACATCTTATCGTTGTTGTTATGTGCCACCGAGTGGACTACGACTTATCATGACTCTAGGAACAATAGTTTGGAAATTTGCTTCATCTTGATTCAAAATCACTGTCTTTGACACATTTGCCCCTATTGCCACAGTCACTGTGTCAATCCATTTCATCAAGGATCTTCCTCTCCTGCGCTAACCCTCCACCCTTCCAAGCATGATGCCCTTCTCCAAGGACTGGTCCCACCTGGCAACTTTCCTAAAGTATGTGAGACAGAGTTTCACAATGCTTGCCTACAAAGGGAAACCTTTTTTTCATCCTTGCCTACCAAGAGAAACGTTGTTTCACCCTCTCTAAAACAGACCTGTCTTTTCTATCCTATGTTCAATACTCTTCTCCAACACCACAAATTGAAGGCATCAATTCTTCTTCTGTCATTTTTAGTCATTATACAGCTCTCAGATGCATAGCAAGTAACTGAGAATACCATGGCTTACACCAGGAGCACCTTAGTCTCTAGACTGTAGGCATTGCTCCTTAACACTCTGGAGTGGACCCTCAACAGTTGACTTAAGAGTATTGATTTTGGATCCAAGCAAGGTGAAATTGTTAACAACCTCAATCTGTTCTCCTTCTATCCTTGTGTTGCCAGTTGGCCCTGTGGTAAGAATCTTTGCTTTCTTGATGTTGAAATGCAATCATATTGAAGACTGCCATCTTCTGCAGCAAACAATTAAGATTTTCTTTAGTTTCAGCAAGCCAAGTTGTACCTTTTTCATAATCCAGGTTTGTTTGTTCATGAATTCTCTTCTAATCCTGATGCCACATACTTCTCATGGAGTCCAGCCTCCTGAATGATCTGTTCCGCTTATAAGTTGAAAAAGTTTGGAGAAAGGACACATCCCTGACGCACTCCTTTCTTGATTTTGTACCATACAATGTCCCTTTGCTCTGTTCTGATGACTTTTTCTGATCTATTTATAGGTTTTGCGTGAGCATAATCAGGTGTTCTGGGATTCCCATTCTTCTCAAGGTTAGCCACAATTTCTTGTTATCTACACAGCCAAATACTTTCCTGTAGTCAGTAAAACACGAATATACATTCTTCTGGTACTCTCTGCTTTCTGCCAAGAACCATCTGACATTGGTAATAATATCCCTAGTACTAGCCTCTTCCTAGACTTTTCTTATCCTAGCCTCTTCCAAAGTTCTCTGTTGACATACTGTGCCAGTCACTTATAATCTTCATCAAGATACTGCTTGCGTCTGACATTATTTGGTAATTTTCACACTCTTGGATCACCTTTTTTGGGGGATGAGAATAAATATGGATCTTTTACAATCAGTCCAGATTTCTTGACACAACCTAATGAGCACATCTAGGGCAGCATCTGTTTGTTGATATATTTTAATTTGTATGCCATGAATTCCTGGGGCCTTATTTTTTACCAATTACTTCAGAGAAGCTTGAATTTCCTGCTTCATCATCATTCCTTTTTTATAATATGCTGTTTGATGAAATTCTTCTGTGTCAGCAAATTATTCTTCTTTATTTTCTGATCATCAGTTATAATTAATGCATCTTTATTACATGCTTGTTCATTTTCAGACTGGATAAATACAATGTTGCTGCTAGGTGCCTTCGAGTTGACTATAACTCATAAAGAACCTATGAAAAACAGGTTGGAGTCTTATACTCTCTTGCACCATCCTCACAATCTCTGATATGCTTGAGTTCATTGTTCTAGTCACCACATCTATCTGTCTTGGTGAAGTTCTTTCTCTCTTTCTCTGATCCTCTACTTTCCCAGCATGATGTTTTTCTTTGACCCTCCACCTTTCCTAGTATAATGTCTGTCTCCAAGAACTTATCTTTCCTGACACAAGTTCAAAATTCATAAGACTAAGTTTCATCAATCTCTAAGGAGCACCCTAGTTAACACTTCCTCCAAGACAGACTTAATTGTCTTTTTGTCAGTCCATCAGGTCAATAACCATGGGTTGTAATTGACTTATGCAAATTAATAGAAATCACAATTCTTCATTTCTACTTTAATGATTGGTACATACATTTGAGTGACTGTCATATTATCAAATACTACATGATTATACATGGATAATGATCCTATCACTGACAGCATTGTACTTTATAATTCTTGGATTTTTTTTTTCCTTTTGATGATATGACACCATTCCTCTTCAATCTGTCATTCCAAATGTAGTAGAACATATAATATTCTAATAAAATATGATCAATACTGCTAACTAAAGACTAGAGTATTGATTGTTATGCATTCTATTTCATTTTGACAACTTCTAATTTCCTTAGATTCATATTCCTTGCATTACATATTTTAATTTTTAATGAATGTCTGGAGCTATTTCTCCTCATTTTGAGCATCCACTTCCTAAACAACATGCCTCTGGGAACTCTGAAATTTGAGAAATGATAGTTATAGAAAGGCTTCAGGCCTTTTGTTCATAAGGTCACTATGAGTCATGCTCGACTCGACTGCAACCAACAACAGCATCAGAAAATAAAGGTCTTTTACTGGGTCAAAGTTTTACTCCTTCAGCATCATTAAGTTAGGCTCTTCCTCATTCATATTGTGAATGCTTTCCAAATTGAGGGACTCATTTGCAAGCACCATATCAGACAAAGTTCCATTGCTTATTCATACAATTTTTTAGGGTTCATTATTTCAGAAGCAGATGACCAATCCTTTCCTTAGTCTTTCATTGCTATTAATGATTATAATGTTCAATGGCTCAATACATTTTGAACAACCCATTATAAAGAGTTTATTATTGTTAGGTTCATCAAATCAACTACAACTCAAGGAGATCTTGTGTGTAAAGAGTAGAATTTCACTCCACACACTTCCAAGGCTCTAAGTTTTCAGAAGAACATCATAGGCCATATTTTGAAACCTATTTGGGTGGGTTCGAACTGCTATTCTTTCAGTTAATAATCCATTGCTTAACCATTTATACCATCCAGACATTGAAATATACTTTCTGACACAAATATTCTCTATTCCTCTGTGTGTCTAAGGTAGAATCTTATTATTATCTTTTAGAATCATAATGTGAATGCTTCAAGGGATATGACTTTTTCTTTTGTTGTTGATAAACTTTCATAAATGATATAATCAACCAGTGCAAAGATTACTTATAGGAAAATTTTGAAAGTGTGATAATATTTTGACATTAATAATTTACTTACCCACTGAAATTTGAACCACAAGGATGATTTCTGTTGCAGACTTGAAAGCCAGCTAACGTTTATAGTTTTAGAAGTGTCATCAGTTTTGCTATATGGTGCCACTTTTGTAGAATGAGGCTGGCATTGGGGTGGGGGTAAGACTGAGAAAAACTGGATGAATTATGTTTACGGCATTGAAGTCTATAGGGGAGAGAATAGTCTAAAAGTATTATATTTTAGGGCATTATTTTTATCGTAGGAGTATGCAATGAGGGTTGCAGAGTGGATTATATTTGGGGGTAGGGGGTGGGATTTGGGAAGGTGCGGGGGGATTGTGTACCAATGAGGGAGTTTTTCTTTTGCTTTTCAAGGAGAGGAGCAAACGGGGGGGGGTGAGGAGAAGGGTGCAACAATGAATGAATGGAATTCCAAAATCTCTGTAGATGTTCATTGAAATGAAAAATAAACAAACTAAATTTAAAAAAAAAGAAGTGTCATCAGTTTTATAAAGCCAGTAAAGCTAAACTTCATTATAATTTTGAGTTTTGCTTTACATTCTCTCCTATTCTATGTAGGACCTTTTCTTGTGATTCTGTTTTAAAAGTCAGCATGATAGCTATATATATAGCAATATATATATATAGCAATGTTCCAGTTCTTTTGGGCTCAGGACCATGAAGACAGATTCATAAAGGCCATTCTTTTTTGTTACAGATGAAAGAGACAAATAATTGCACTTAGGTGGTCATCTGCAAGGTTTTAAGATTCTAGTCACTACTCAAAAAAATAGGATATATAACATTGTCTTTGTAGACAACGACAAACTAGTTGACCTTGATTCCTCCACTCTATGACAATGAGCTCCCAAGTCCAGAGACTCATTTCCTTTAGTTGTTTTATTTGGTTGAGAAATTTTTGTAGTTTTAACCCTCTGCTCTACTATGTGTATATATGGATTGGTTTGTAGGCACATAGCAATTTATCTGTAGAAATATAGTTTGGCAAACTATGTGGCCATAGGTTAAATCTCCTTTGTCTATGTGTACCTTTTATCTTGCCTGTCATTTTATCCACATTCAACCAAACAACAGACAAACCTATAAAATGGTCAGCAATACCGGCAATAATTCACTCCTTAGAACCAACAATTAACCATAGTAGAGCAAAGGGGCAGCCAAAGGATAACACTCAGAAGGTGGAAAGGGACAGGAAAGAAGGGTGAGTAGAAACAGGAAGCAAGGAAAGTGGAAAGAGTGCTGTCACAATGTGAGGATTGTAATCAATGTCATGAAACACCGTGTGAATTGTTGGATAGAAAATGAAACCATTTTCTCTGCATAGTTTCACAATAAACAGATATAAAAGAAGAATATTCTTTCTTATCATCATATTTCTTTCTTTGCTACCTAGCTTTATTCTCCATGATCCTATGTGCTTGACACCTCTATGAAAATATACGACTAAATGTATTCTAGTTCTGAAAGCAACTCTGACATTTGAACAGAATTTGTATGTGACACATGGTCTTGGTAAAAATCATTTCCCCAAAACAGAATTGTGAAAAATTGAAGCTAAAATAACCCTTATATTAACACACTGTCTGCTTAAACTTTTTACAGACTCAAACATTTGAAACTCCTGGTACTTTCCTTCTTTTGCTTTAAATGACTTCACAACCTCAGCTGATTGCCAAGTTAAACTTAAAATAAATCCACACATGCAAAGAGATGGTGCTGTGTCTTTAGATCTTTGTGTCACTAGGTAGGTTGATTAGTTTCCATGGTGATTAATTTTAGCAATAAAATTGAGTCATGATAAAAAGAACCAGTTTTGGACTCATATTTAATTTCAAACTCAGTTTGTCTTTAACAAATTTGACTGATGTGTTTGACTGATTTAGAGAAATTACATTTATCTTTCTTAATACATGTCCATGTCTACAAAACTGGTATATTAACCTATCTTTCAAAATAACCTATATTTTGCTATTTAGCAAAATAGCTTCTCTAGTATAGGTATTATTAGTGCCATTTATAAATTGTATAATTTGCCAAAAGTCACTAAGCTAACTAGTTGCACAGCTAGAAACTCAAAGTCACAATTTCTAAAGATTAACTGGGCTGTCAAGACATTCACACTTAAGGACTTAGATTGCTTTTGCAATTTGCCATCATCTCAAAGACTATCTCACTTACATATTTGTTAGTTGATACATACTGTTTGACTAGGACCTTTGTGTCTCAACAGGTAGCCTTGGTTTCCTCACAAATCAGTGGCGAGTTCCAAAAGCAAGCTTCCAAGAGAGATTAGAATTCATTGACATTGAGTCAGAACTTAATCATAGCTGACCTTCTAGCAGCTTTTCAGAAGACTGTAAATCATATGGAAGGAGATTTCCCATTTTTCCCACCACTAGCTGTTGGTGGATAATAATATCCTGACAGGTGCCACCTTAGAGTTACCAGTACAACTCCCTATAGATAAGGGTTTTAGAACTCCCCTAACGGAAATTAGGTGCAAATTATATTTATGTCAGCCTCAAAAGTTATCCTCTTTTTTTAATTCATTAGAATCAATTCATATTAAATAATCAGGTAAAACATCTTATATGCAAGGTAATAAGAGACCTGGTGGTATGATAACTATGCTCAGCTGCTAAATGAAATGTCAGTGGTTCGAATCTACCTTCTTGCTTCCTGAGAGAAAGAACTTGGTGATCTTCTCCCATGAAGTTCACAACTTGTGAAACCCTATGGGGCAATTCTACTTTGTCAGAGAGAGTTACTAGAAGTCAAATCAATTAAATGGCATAAAACAATATATAAAACAATAGTAGGCTTTTATCTTCAAAGTATTGATGGTCAACAATTACATCTCAGAACTGCATACATAGCCAAACTAACCTTAAAACATTGCCCCAAATAAATATTTTTAGATTCACAAAGGAAAACTTTTGCATTAATTATCTTGTATTGCTGTAACAGGAATATCATAACCAAATGGTTTTATCAAACAGAAATCTATTATCTTAATAGAAAACTTATTTTAAAATAGTAGAATGACAGTAAAGGCATGAAATGAAGGAAAAGTAAAATTTTTAAAAGTCAAGTACATAAGACAAATGACAAGAAAAATACAAGGATAGATGGTAAGAAAAACCTTAATGAATATGTAAGAACTGCTGAAAGAACAAACAAGTCTGTCTTGGAAGAAAAGTAATCAGGGTGCTCCTTAGAAACAAGGATGGTGCAACTTCATCTCACATACTTTGGGCATATTTTCTGAAGGGGATCTTCATTGGGAAAATAGCCATGCTGTATAAAGTAGAGGATCAGAGAAAGAGAAAAAGACCTTCAAGAAGATAGACTGGCACAGTGACTCTAACAATGGGAAAGTCAGAGATAATTAGTATGGTTTGGAATAGGGTTAGGTCTGTTTTTCATAAGGTCATTATGAGTTGTAGATGACCCAATGGCAAATAACAGCAACACCTCTAGTAACAATAAAGGGAACTCCATGGAGAGTTGTACTACTAACCCAAAAGCCATGACTTTCTGATGGTTTGAATCAGGAGAAAGATGGACAGTGTCCTCTTTTTCAATTTAGAGGCTTGTAAATATTTTGGGAAGTTATCTAAAAGTTGGTTTCTACTAGAAGTTAAAGAGTATAGTATGTTGATAGGTGTCCTTGAGTCAAGTATGACTCATAGTGACCCTATGAACAACAGATCTGAACACTGTGCTATCTTGTGCCATCTTCACGCTTACAGACATACTGCATCCCATTGAGGCAGTCACTGTGTCAATCCACCTTTTCAAGGGTCTTCTTCTCCTTCACTGACACTCCACTTTTCCAAGGATCATTTCCCTTTCCAAGAAATACCTCCTCCTAGCAACATATTCGAAGTATGTGAGGTGAAGCATCATCATCCTTGCCTCCAAAGAGCAATCTGGCTGCACCTTTTCCAAGATATATTTGTTTAGTCTTTTAGCAGTCTATTGTAGTATAGTATAGTAACAATAAATACAAGTAGATAAAAGACACATGATTTTTTAAATAATCCAAAACAAAACAATATTAAAACAAAAATACCTTAAAAAGGTGACTGAAAGTCTGTCAATAAAAAAAGTTCATACTCATCAACAAATGAATGGATAGAAGAACTATGATGCATTTAAACAATGAAAATATTATGCAGCATTGAAAAACAATGAACTCATAAAACATTACACAACATGAGAATGCCTGGAGGACATTATGTTAAGTGAAATATTTCAGTCACAAAAGGACAAATACAGCATAACACCACTATTATAAAATAGGTCAAGCATGGGGAGAGTTAGGGAGAGAATGGGAAAAGAGTGGACAGATAATGAACACAGCAATCAAATAGATCAGAAGAACTGTCCAAAAGGAATAGATGATTATATGTATGACAACAGTCTGGAACAAGGGGTGCATTGCAGGGAGAGCTGAGGGAAGGAAGAGGTGAGAGGTAAAGAAAATGTGCAACAATGGAAAAAATGGAAGAAAGCAATAACAGGATGGGGAATTTTAGAATGGAACACAAACTGTGACAGAAGAATCTAATTGTATTACAAAACTCTCAAGAAAGCTGGCTAATTCTCAACCATTTCAGGAGGTACCGCATAATCATGATCCACTGGTTCCAAAGTAAGAAATCAAGGTGCATTGAAGGCAATAGCAAAAACAAAGTTCCAGGAATTTACAGAAACCAGTTGAAATACTTAACAAGTGGTTACAGCACTGGGCATGCTCACTTATCTACACCCAGATATTTGGAAGACAGCTACATGGCCAACCAACAGGAACAGATTCATATTTGTGTCCATTAAAAAAAAAACAGTAATCAAACAGAATGCATAATTTTTCAAACAATAACACTAATATAATTGATCTCTAATATCACATCAAGAAAACAAAAATCCTTATTACCAGGCCAAACAGCAACATCATGATTGAGAAATGATTGATGCTATTATTAAGGACCACAATTCATTCTCATGGTAGCAGCAGACAAGAAATCTAGACATGTTTAGTATTGGACAAAGCTGCTCTCGCGGGCTTCTCCAAAGTGCTGAAGAACAAGGTTATCAGTTTAAAGAATAACGTGTCAGAAACCTTAAATATTGGCTTTTCTATCCATTGTGCTAGTCCCCATTTGGGACATGGTGTCCAGCTACCGTAACTGTGGATACGTAGGCTTGCAGGTCATCAAGAGCTATTGGGCCAATATAAGGCAGCACTTTTCACACTAAAAAATAGTGGAAAGAGGGTGAAGAAATTGTGGCACTGTTGTGAAGAGACTGTGGCAAATGGTAACCAGAGGAAGCCTGGAGTTGGAGCCACAGTTAAAAATTTTTCTTACTGGATGATTGAATGAAAAGCTGAACTGTAACTACTACAATATAAAGTTTACTGGATGATTGAGGAAACCAGAGGTGCATTTGGACTGCTGAACTGAATCTGAGCTTTCACAAATCGTGTAATTATGTTTGGCTGTTAATCTGTTTTGGTACTACTAGGCTAAACTTGCATTGTGGGATATTGTTTGTTTCCCCACTCCCCAACCTATTTCTCTAATAAACTCCATAGCTATGAGTAAATTCTGTGAATCATGTTGTAATGAACATTGAACCCAATAATTTAAAGAATAGGTGTAGGAGCATGTGAGTAACATGCTTGATAATGTAGCTAATTTTTTAGTACTATGGATGTCATTGATGGTAACAGTTCCCCTTTGTAAGCAAGTAGAAGTCAGACTCAGCCTCTCCTACACTACATCTGCTCCTTTCAGTGTCCCTGATCCAAAATACAAGATTTTCCATTGTTCTCTATGCACCTGAATGCTGAACAAAAATAAAGATTACTGAAAAGGAAGAATCTGTAACTTTGAATGTGGTGTTGGAGAAGAGTATTGACTATACCATGGACTTCCAAAAGAACAACCAAATCTATTTTTGGAGGAAGTCCAAACAAGGTGCTCCTTTGAGGTAAGGAGAGTGGTTGGAAATTTCTGTTCATATTTGGGATATATTGTCAGGAGCCAGTCCTTGAAATAAAACAACATACTCAAAAGTTAGAGAGTTAGTGAAAGAGAGAAAAATCCTCAAGAGATATATTGACAGACTAAAATAATGATCTCAAGTGTATCCAAGATCATGAGGATGGTGCAGGATAAGGCAAAATTCAGATCTGTTGCTTTTAGGGTTGCTATGAATCATAATCTACTCAATGGCCCCTAACAAAAACAATCCAAAAAAATTATTTTGTTGAAGTTAGTATTAAAAAATGACTAGATCAGTCTATTAACAGAGAGAAGCCAGAAATTCAAGATTAATTTTAAAAGCATTGAAACAGAAGATATGATTGCTGAATCAGACGTATCTTGACTGAAAGCAGAGAATACCAGAAAAAATATATTTACAATGGTTTATTAACTATCACCCACTTATTGTATATTGCCTTTCTCTTCACTTTATTTATTATTTTTCGCTACCCTCTCCCTTCTTCTCATCCTTGCATATCTTCTGAGACTGGTTCTATCTGTCTGAATCCCATTCTTTGGCTTTTTACATCAGTGTTCTTATGTTGGCTGATTGCATTTGGCTTCATATTTAAAAAGGCTTTTGGCCACCACTCTGGGGCTATTTCCAGGATAGGAAGTTGAGCAGAATGGCTGGATTCTGCCAAGGTGTGTTTTCTGGTTTGGGGTTGAGACTAGGATGTGGCTACTGCTCACATTAGGGTGTGAGCTGATTAGATTTGGCCTCAAGTTTAAAAAGGCTTTTAGGCCCTTGGTCCCGCAGCCCTTGGGCCTGGTTTTTGTGAATCTCCTAAATAAAACAGGGTTGGAAGCAAGAGTGGCATCCACTTCCAAAAAAAGCTTGCCTCTGGAAACTCTGTGAAGTTGGAGAAAAGATGAAAACTTTGTGTTCAAGAGTTTGATTCACAGGGTCACTATGGATTGTCTACAACTCTAGGAAACTTAGCAACAACAACATACTGGGAGCTCCAGTGGCTTACCAGCAAGACGTTGCACTACAGTCCTGAAAGCATACAATTCAAGTCAGCTAGCTGCTATGAGGGAAAAGGATGAGCAATATCCTCCCGTCGGTTATTCAGTATTTTTCCTTTTGTGATTGCAATATTTTAGCCAGCATAAAGTCCTCCAGGGTCATCTATATTGTGTAATATTTTATGAGTTCCTTATTTTCAGGGCTGCATAGTGTTTAATTGTGTGAATATGCCATAGTTTTTCTATCCAATTATCTGTGGATTGTTGTGGATTTTTTTTTATTTATACTAGTTTATTTACAAAATTCAAATACATTGTTTTTCAGACCAGATTCTTCCAGTTTTCCTCATCTTCCCCATCAAATCATACAACTCCATGATTAACCCCTCCATACTGCACATCCTCATCCTTCTGCTTCCACCTTCTCTCCCCTATTGGATTGTCACACTCATTCTATAATAAGGGTTTTATACAACAAAAACACAGTCCATTTGAGACTGAGTTAGTTCACTCAGCATAAGGCTTTCCAGTCCCTCCCAAGTTAGGTAATGATTTATAAAATCATTGCTCCAGCATGCTGCATAGTATTGTATTGTGTGAATGTACCATAATTTCTCAATCCATTCATTTGTGGTTGGATACCTGGGATCCATTTTGAGTTGATTTTTGTCTATAGTGTGATGGTGGGTCTTGATTGAGTTTTCTACAGTTTTCCAATTTTGCCAACCCTATTTGCTAAAGAGGCTTTTGTTTCTCCACTTAACTGATTTCCCCTTCATCTCAAAAATCAGTAGACCACAGATAAAATAGCTGGTCTGTGACTGTCCCAGTACCATGCTATCTTGACCACCACTGCAGAAGGGTTTGAAATCAGGGAATTAGATTCCTCCTACCATGTCCTCTTTTCCAGAAATACTTTCCTTATTCAAGGTCTCTTTCCATTCCAGATGAAATTGGAAATTTTCTTTTCTATTTCATTAAAGAAGTGAATTGGTATTTGTATTGGGATTATAGTGACTATGTAAATTGTCTTTCGTAGAATTGTCATTTTCATAATACTGAGTTTTCCTAATCATGAGCATGGTATATTCTTCCATTTCTCCAGGTCTCTTTTTGTTTCTTGTAGTAATGTTTTGTCATTTTCTTTGAAAAGACAGTACTCAGGGGGCAGTTTATAGCAACAGGCATATATGTTAAAAAAGGAAGGAAAAAAGAAGAAAAATCGATGATCTAATGTAACAAGTTAATCAAATAGAAGAAGAAAAACAAGCTAATACTATTGTCTCTAGAAGAAAGGAAATTATAAGGACAAGAGCTGAAATCAATGAGATAGAAAACAGAAAAACAATTTAAACCATCAAGAAGACCTGTTTTTTTTAAAAGGTCGATGAAATGGGTAAACTATTGGCAGATTTAACAAAAGAAAAGAAAAAAAGGAAGACACAGGTAACTGAATTAAGAAATTATAGAAGTGACATCACAACAGAACCAGAGGAAATTAAATCTATATTAGAATACTACGAAAAGACATACCATCCAAAAAAAAAAAAAAAAAAAAAAAGAAAAGACATACCATCCATAAACAAATGGATAAGCATCCCGGTCATCATATCCACTCTTTCTTACCATGTAAAGTTGTCTCTTTTTTAAAAAAGTAAAATTTTATTTTAATTGCCAGTTTAATGAATGTTTTTAGAGAGAAGTTAGATTTTAATTCATTTATTCATTCATTCATTGTTGCATACTTTACTCCCTTTCCCTCCTTTGCCCCTCGCCCAGTCACCTTTGCAATGATATACTTTTTCTTCTGGGCTGTTGTCAAACCTATAATGCTTAATCATGTATTTCTTTTTAAAATGGTTTTTTTCCCCTTCATCTATTCCAATGCAAAGGTCATTATTTATCCACTTTTATCCTATTCTCCTCCCAACCCCTCATATCAGGCCTACATTATAACAGTGGTGCTATGCAATATTTGTCCTTTTGTGAATGAGATACTTCACTTAGCACGATGTCCTCCAGGGTCCCCCATATTGTGTAATGTTTTATGAGTTCATTGTTTTTCAGTGCTGCATAATATTCCATTCCATAAATATACCATAGTTTTTCTTTCCATTCATTTGTTGATGGGCACTTGGGTTGCTTCTTTCTCTTTGCTATTGTAAATAACACAGCAATAAACATGGGTGTGTATATATCTGTTTGGATGGTCGTTCTGGTTTCTTTAGGTTATATACCCAATACTGGAAATGCTAGGTCAAATGGTATTTCTATTTCCAACTTTCTGAGAAAGTGCCAAATTGCCTTCCATAGTGGTTGAGTTCCAATCTCTCTACAACCTCACCAGCATTTATTGTTTGCTGCTTTGTTGAACTTTGATGTTGTTACTAGGGTGATATGATATCTCATTTTTATTTGCTTCTCTCTGAGAACTGAGAATTTTGAACATTTCTTCATGTTTTTGTTTGCCATCTGAATGTCTTCTTTTGGTGAAGCATCTATTCAAATCCTTCACTCATTTTGCTATTGGGTTGTTTACCTTTTTTTGTTGAGGTGCTGGAGTATTCTATAAATTTTAGATATGAGTTCCTTATTACATACGTCATTACCAAATTTTTTCCCAGACAGTGCCTTTCTTTCCTACCCATTTGAATAGGTTTTTCTTTTATGTCCTTGATGATCTGATTCTTAGAAGATCCTATTCATCTATCTTGTTCTCTTCTGGTTATAGGGTTTTCATTATGCTTGGAAGACTGTTCACACATTGGAGTTGGGCTTCTAGAGTTCTTCCAAGCTTTTCTCTAATGAAATTTATAGTCTTTGGTTTTATTTCTAGGTCCTTGATCCACTCTGAGTTAGTTTTAATATATGATGTGAAGTATAGGTCTTGCTTTATTTTTCTACAGATGGTTTTTCAATTTTGCCAACACCATTTGTTAAAAAGGCTATTGTTTCCCCACTTAACTGATTTCATCTCCTTGTCAAAAATCAGTTGAGCATCAGTAAATGAACTGATTTCTGGGTCCTCAATTCTATTACATTGATCTATGTGCCTCTCACTGCACCAGTACCACGCTGTCTTGACCACCACAGCTGTGTGTACAATTTGAAATCAGGGAGTGTGATGCCTCTTGAGTTGCTGTCTAAAGATTATCTTAATCTAACATGGCTAAAAGCATTGATAACAAAAGTGCTTTTTGAGGCCATAAATTCTGGGTCAAAGAGCTTTACTATTTTGTTTTGTTTTTCAAAACATCATATATTGAGGGCAAGAGGACAAAGTATCCTCATTAATAGTCCACATTTCAGATAACTATCAGACTGTTGTTTCTTTTGTAAATCAAAAGCAAAGACTAAGAAAGCAAGTCAAATACAAACAAATGAAAAAATCTTCTAATGATCTAATATATGCTGTTGTATTTTCAAAGACTGAAGTTGTGAAATATTTTAAGTATGCAGATACCTCTTTTACTTACAAATCTATTACTAATACTAATTATATCTTGAAAATAGTATGTGTGTTTCCTATGAGCATTTTCTTTTTTTCTAACATATTGTTGGTGTTGTCCTTCTTAGGTGCTGTCCAGGAAACTATGGTTTATAGTAACCCTATGAACAACACATTGAAACATTGCTCTATTCTGTGTCATTCTCCCATTTTCCACCTAATTGAAGCATCTTGTGAAGTATTTGTTTTCTTTCCCTGAATCTGTGTTTCCCAACATGATGTTTTATTCCTAAGACTGGTTTTCCTGACCCAATGTGTGTGAGATGGAGTTTGCCATTCTAAGGTGTACTCTAGTTCTGCTTCCACCAAGAGACAGTCATTGGGATTTTTTTTTCTTTTCCTTTCACAGTCAATGATACATATTCAATACTCTTCTTCACCAACACCACAGTTCAGAGAAATAAATCCTTCTTTGATCTTCCTTAATCCTTATTCCATTTTCAGGGAAAAAATTGAAGGCACTATGGCTTGAATCAGGCACATCTTCACCTTTTTTTTAAAAAAAAGTATTTTACACTGGCTTACATACAAAGCTCATAAAGTTCATATACATTGTTTTTCACACCAGATCTTTCCCCTTTCCTTTTGCTTTTTTTTAAATAAAATTTTTGTTTTATGCTGCTTTACTTGCAAAGTTTGTATATATTGTTTTCACAACAGATCTTTCCCATTCCCTTTTCCCATCAAATTGTGCAACCCTAGGATCAATAACCACACCCCCACCTTCCCCACCCCTCCTCACCCCCTGCTCCCACCCTTCCCACCTTGGATCTCATAAATGTTCTACAATAATGGTCTTCTACAGTATTTGTCCTTATGGGACTGAGTTAGTTCACTTAGCATAATGCTCTCCAGTCCCTGTCAAGTTAGGTAGTGATTTACAAAATCATTGCTCCTATGTGCTGCATAGTAGTCCACCATGTGAACGTACTATAATTTCTTAATCCATTCAATTGTGGTTGGACATTTGGGCAGTTTCCGTGTTCTTGCTATGGTGAATAATGGCACATGCCTCTGTGCCTCAGTTCTTGTTTCCCAGGGTATATATTCCAAGCAGTGAAATAGCTGAGTCATACGAAATTTTTATGTTCAGCTTTGTGAAGAAACACCAAACGGCCTTCCGAGTGCTTGTATACCTCTTTTAAAAGGAAATCTTTGTTGGCGCTGGCTGAAAATCGCTTGTGACTTCATCCATAGCCACTGGTGAGAGTCAGCGCCCAGAGCCATCAGGGGCTTTAAGCTCGTTGCCCACTGCTGTGGTGTGGACAGCTGAAACCCAGGCCCCGACAGGCACCTGGGGGGGGGGAAAGGAAAAACCCAGACTCTACTTCATGCTCTGCTGGAGAAGGAGGGGCAGTCTCCTGTACCAGTCAGATCCAGTTTGACGGTACACACACACACAGAGACACACACACACACACAGAGACACACACACACTTTTTCTTCTTCTTTTTTGAGGAAAGGACTGCTTCAGCCATCGCGGCCCTCTGCCCGGGGTGGGCTGCCCTCGGCCCTCTGCCCGGGGCGAGCTGTCATGGCCTTCTGCCTGGGGCGGGCTGCCCTCGGCACCTGGCTTGGGGCAAACCGTCGCAGCCCTCAGGAGCAAGAAGGCAAGCAGCTGTAACCCAAGACCACCAGTAAGGTGATAAAGTGTCCTCCCTTCCCCCCTTTATATCTACGCCCCTGTTCAGCATGAAGAAGCCAGAGAGTCGGCATCCAATTCCCAAATCAATAAGACAGTTGGTTTAATTACTATTGGAAAATGCTTGTCATTCCTCTGTAGCATCTGGTCCCCACTGGACCCTCATCATTTCCTTCACCTGCTCCCCCCACCGACCAAACTGTGCAGCTCTGCAACTGCATCCTGGCCCATCCTCACCCTTCTGCCCCCAACCCTCACCTCCTTGTACCCCCAATATGTTTTTCCCAATAAAAAAATATTAAATAAAAAAATAGGAAATCTTTGCTCTTTAGCATTTTAAATAAGACTGAGTATATATTTGCCCAAAGCAATGCATGTCTTTCGTATTCATGACAGCTATTACTATGGGTGTTGATTGTGGAAAATAAAATTCTTGACAATTTAAACATTTTCTTTGCATATTACATTGCCTTTCAGTACAGTGGTAAAGATTTTGTTTTCTTTTAATTTTTATTTTATATTGGTTTATATACAAAGTTCATAAAGTTCATATACATTGTTTTTCACACCAGTAAAGGAAAAGATTTTGTTTTCTAAGTGTTGAGCTGTAACGCATATTGAAAGCTATAGTTTTTGATCCATCTGACATCACTAATGATATCCCTAATTCCATAGCTTCTTCAGAATTGAGCTTGAATTTCTATCACTTTCCTGTTGCTGTACTGTTCCAACTATTGGTTTTGGTTTGCTTGTTTGTTTGTTTTTAACTAATCTTCAGAAACATTTTGTCTGCATGTGATATTAACAATATTATTCAATAGTTTCAATAGTTTCCATTGGTCACCTTTAAAAAAAAGGAAAAAAATGTAGATTTCTTCTAATAAATGAGCCAGATTCTTCTAGAATTTTTGCCAACTAATGAGCATGTACAGGGTTACATCTATTTGCTGAAAAAACTTCAATTGGTGTTTCATCAATTCCTGAAGCACATCTTGGGTTGTATGTGTGTAGCATATGGTCAAGAACTAATGGTAATATAAAGCTTAAGTGTTCAGAAAATCATTGAATTTGTCTGGATTATAAGTCATTTTCTCATTGTTGTTGAATAAGAACCAACTCATAACCCTCCGAAGAGATTCTAAGACTATAAATTGCATAGGAAAAGCTAGCCCATCTTTCTTCCTCAGAGCCATTAGTGGATTTGAACACACAACCCCGAAGAGATGTGGTGCCTTTTGGTTAGCAGGAAAATATTTAACTATTTTGCCAAGGAGCATCTCTGAGGGAGACCTCAGCACACCACACCCCTTATATTATCTGCCTCTCTAATATTTTAAAATTTATAGTACTGCCATACTTGATTGTCAGCCACTGTCCACTGGCTTATGATGGCTTTAAGGGATGAGTGCACAATTTGCTTTTCTTTACCTCTTTCTTTGCCTTTCTCCTTCCCTCACTCCCCCCTTCCTCTATTCTTTCTTCCTTTTCTTACTTCAAGTTCAGAAGATTTGGTTATTATGCCTTAATTCATGCCTTTCTTCTGTTGTATTAATCCCTTTTGTCTTACATTCCGGTGTTCATTTTGCTATTCTCATGGTATAGGCAAACATTCTAATAGTGTGAGGTCCCTTTTGGTTTTACATGTTATTGTTAAGTGTCTTTCAGTTGTTTCCAAAATGTGGTAGTCCAATCTATGTACAACATAAAACCATTGATTACTTGTGCCTCATCTCACAAGTTTTCTGTTTAAGCACATTGTTTCAGGAACTCTGTTTGTATGTGCTCCTATAAAATGTATATATTCTTAAAATGCAGCATGCATGAGCAATGATTTCATAAATTATTACTTAACTTGGGAGGGACTGGAGAGCATTACGCTGAGTAAAATAAGTGAGTCCCACAAGGACGAATACTGCATAAAACCGTTATTGTAGAATGAGTATAAGGTTCCAACGGGGGTGGGGGAGGGTGGAAGCAGAGGGATGAGGATGTGCAGGAGAAGGGGAGATTAATCATGGAGATGTACAGTTTGATGGGTGGGGGTGAAGGAAATTGGAAGAATCTGTTCTCAAAAACAATGTATTTGAATTTTGTAAATAAATTAGTATAAGCTGTGGTATATTCACACAATGGAATACTACACTGTATTGAAAAACAAGGAACTCATGCAATATTATTCAAAATGGGTGACCCTGGAGGACATTATGCTGAGTGAAATATCTCAGTCACAAAGGAACAAATGCTATATGGTGCCACTGTTGTAGAATGAGACTGACATCAGGGTTGGAGTAAGACTGAGAAAAACTGAATAAATTATGTTTACTGCATTGAAGCTGATGAGGGAGAGAACAGTTTAAAAGCAATGTATTTTAGGGCATTATGATTATCATAAGAATTCATAATGAGGATTGCAGAGCGGAGTATACTTGGGGTAGGGATGGGAGTGGGGGTGGGCGGGGGGATTGTATACCAATAAAGGAGTTTTCTTTTACTTTTCAAGGAGAAGAGCGAACTGGGGTTGGGGTTGGGGTGGGCGGAGAGAAAAGTGCAAAAATGAATGAATGGAAATCCAAAAACTCTGTAAATGTTCATTGAAATTAATAAAAAAGTATATATTTTTGTTTATGTAATGGAATTTACACAATTTGTGCTTATATAACTCGTCCAGCTCTTCTTCAATTGTATGCAGCACTAGGTCATTCCAAAGAAAGGTGACCCAACAGGGTGTGGAAATTACTGAACTATATCATTAATGTTACATGCAAGCAAGGTTCTGCTGAAGATTATAAAAAAAAATGACTGGAACAGCACATCAGCAGAGAACTTCCAGAAGTGCAGGTTGGGTTTAGAAGGGGTCATGGTACTAGGGATATTGTAGCTAATGTTAGATAGATCTTGGCTGAAAGCAGGGAGTACCAGAAGAATGTCTACCTGTGTTTAATTGATTTTGCAAAGGTGTTTAACTGTGTGGATCATAACAAACTGTGGCTGACTCTGAGGAGAATGGAAATCCCAGAACACTTGATTGTGCTAATGCAAAACCTATACTTGGACCAGGAGACAGTCATCAGAGCAGAGGAAGGAAACACTGCAAAATTGAGAAAGGTGTATTCCAGGGATGTGTCCTATCTCCATACCTTTTCAATCTATATGCAGAACAGATTATCCAGGAAGCTGGGCTCTATGAGAAGTGTGGCATCAGGATTGGAGGAAGATTGATCAAAAATCTGAGTTATGTAGATGACACAATCCTGCTTGCTGAAACTGAAGAAGACCTAAAGTGCTTGCTGCAGAAGGTCAAAGACTTCAGACTTCAATATGAATTGAGGCTGAATGTCAAGAAAACAAAGATTCTCACCACTGGGCCAATTGACAGCAGCATGATAGATGGTGAAGAGATTGAGATTGTTAACAACTTTAGTTTCCTTGGCTTCACTATCAACAATCTTGGCACCAGAAGCCAGAAAATTAAAAGACATATTGCGATGGTAAAGCCTGCTGTTAGAGACCTCTCCAATGTACTAAGAGCAATGATATCACTCTAGAGACTAAGGTGCACCTGATATAGGCCATTGTCTTTGCAATTACTTCCTTTGCATCTGAGAGCTGGACAACGACTAGGGAGAATAGAAGGAGAATTGATGCCTTTGAGCTGTGGTGCTGGAGAAAAGTATTGAATATACCATGGACTGCTAAGAAAATGAATAAGTTCATCCTAGAGAGGGTTAAACCAGGTTGCTCCTTGGAGGCAAGGATTCTGAAGCTTCATCTGACATACTGTAGATATGTTGCAAGAAGGGACCAGTCCTTGGAGAGGGACATCATGCTTGGGAGAGTGGAGGGACAGGGCAGGAGAGAAATACTCTCGATGAGATGGATTGATTCAGTGACTGGAGTAATGGGGGTAGGTGTGTCAGAGACAGTGAGATTAGCACAGGATAGAGCAGGGTTTAGGGTTGTTGTACATAGGGTTGCTATGAGTCGCAGGTAACTCAATGGCACATAACAACAACAACAACAACAACATATTTATAAGCCCTACTGTATTGCTGTGAGCAACTCCAGATTTTTGCTCTAAAAAGTGGTGGTCTGTCCTGCTTTTCTATCCATCCCTAGTGGTGAACACCTAGATTACCCCTGAACATCAGCTCCTCTCCTCTCCTCTCCTCTCCTCTATTCTTCCCTCCTCCTCCTTCCCTCCCTTTCCCTCATCTCTTCTTTCTTCTCCTTTCTTCACTGCAGATAACAAGTCAAGATCACGCACCCTTTGTATCATAGACCTTGGAAGAATTTCCCTGGGAATAGTAACTCGGAGTGGAATTGTTGAGCTCATAGAATATAATTTCTCCCTTTTTCATGATGTATCTCTTTGGTTTAGTTATGGGGAATTTGGGGTGTTTTGTTTTGACTTCTTCTTGAACTGCAATCTATATTGAAGGCTGTGGCATTTGATCTTTAGATCTTCATCAAACATGTTTCACTTTCAGAAAGCATAGCTGTATCATCTTCTTATCACAGATTATTAATGGATCATCTTCCAAACCCTGATTCTATGATCTTCATATAGTTCAGCTTGTTTATTTGCTTAGCATACAAATTGAATAATTATAATAAAGGAACAAAATTCTGGCAAACATAGTTACTGATTAAAACATTCAATATCCCTTTGTTCTATTTTAATTACTTCCTCTTGGTTTATGCATTGTTGTTATTGTGGGTAAGTGCCATCAAGTCGAGTATGGCTCATAGTGACCCTAAGAAAAACAGACCTGAACCCTGTCCTATCCTGTGCCATCTTCACACTTCTGGATACACTAGAACCCCTTATGTAGTCACTGTGTCAATCCTTCTGGTCAAGGGCCTTCCTCTGCTTTGCTGACCCTCCACCACTCAGGCATCATGTCCTTCTCCAAGGGATAGCCCCTCCTACCAACATGCCCGAAGTATGTGAGGTGAAGACTCATCATCCTTGCCTCCAAAGAGCAATCCAGCTGCACCGTTTCCAAGACATATAGAATTTATGCATAAATTCCATATAAACATAATTAAGTGTTCTGTAACTCATTGTTTGTGATGTCACCTGTAATTTACTATAAGTCACATAGTCAAATGACTGCATAGACAATAAAACACAGGTAAACACCTTTCTAATTTTCTCTGCATTCAACCAAAATAGATTTAAGGTCAGCAATGATATTCCTTATTTCATGTTTTATTATGAATAAACCTTAAATTTCTGTAAGCTCTCTCTCTGTCAATGCACTGCTCCAGCTTGAAAATTATCTTCAGCAATGTTTTGCACATATTTGATGTTAATAACATTTTTCTGTAGTTTCCAATCTGTTGGATCAACTTTCTTTGAAATATGCACAAATATGAACCTCTTCAAGTTTATTGGTCAGGTAGCTGTCCAAAATTTTTGGCATAGAAATTTGTTTTACTTATCTACACTTAACACCCGTGGAAGCAGAAGGGAAAAAAATCAACATAATAAATTGGGCAAATATGCTGCAAAGGACCTCTTAAAAGTGTTAAAGGAAAAAGATATCACTTTGAGTACTGAGGTGCACATGATCCAAGCCATGGTATTTTTAGTCACTTCACATGCACAAGCTGGACAATTTATAAGGTTGACCAAAGAAGAATTAATGCCTTAAAATTACAGTATTGACAAATAACATAGAATATCCCAGGAAATGACAGAAGAACAAATGAATCTATCTTGAATGAAGTACAGTTTGAATTCTCCTTAGAAGTGAGAATGGAGAGAATTTATCTAGCATCCTGTGGATATGCAATCAGGAGCATCAGTCAGCCGCTGGAGAAGAACATAATGTTTGATAAAGTAGAAGAGGAGAGGAATAAGAGGAAATAAATTAACACACCAAGTGCAACGATAATGGTGTTTTGTTCTTTTGCACATAGGATCATTGTGAGTCAGAACAAATTTGATGCCACCTAACAACAACGTGGTAAGTACAGAATCCCATGATTTCAGTCCTTATAGAAAAATCTTCTGGAAGACTCTTCTCTCAGGGATAGCAGTAATTGGACTCTCCCTTTAATATCTCTCTTATATCCATAAAGTATGTGATGTTGTTGTTGTTGTCTGCCATAGAGTAGGAACCAACACATAGCTGACCCTCAAGCAGGTTTTCAGAGGCAGTTAATCATAGGGGAGGAGATTTTCCATCCTTCATGTCTTATCCTAAAGTTCTTTATGTCTGTAAGGGTACTTCTTTTTTTTTAATTTAGGTTGTTTCTTTTTCATTTCAATGAACATCTACAGAGATTTTGGGATTCCATTCATTCATTGTTGCACCCTTCTCCCCGCACAAACCCCTACCCCCTACCCCCCATTTTGCTCCTCTCCTTGAAAAGCAAAAGAAAAACTCCCTCATTGGTACACAATCCCCCCCACACCTCCCCAAACCACACCCCCTACCCTCAAATATAATGCACTCTGCAACCCTCATTGCATACTCCTATGATAAAAATAATGCCCTAATATATAATACTTTTAGACTATTCTCTCCTCCATA
>NW_006400117.1:0-30060 GCF_000299155.1 Elephantulus edwardii
TGCAACAATGAACGAATGGAATCCCAAAATCTCTGTAGATGTTCATTGAAATGAAAAATAAACAACCTAAATTAAAAAAAAATAAATAAAGATTTGTACACCCTGCTAACACAAACAAAGGAATAAATAAGAAAAGGAGCACTTTCTCACAAAAGATAACTAATAAATATAAGAGAAAAGGAATTACAAAATCACCATTTGGTAACTCTTTATGGTAACAATTTTGCAAATAAACATCAATGGATATTAAAATTAATGAGGGAAAATTCGATGAAGATAATTGATTTATACAGTTCAAAGTATCCCTCAACAATTACAAAGGGGGAATAATAAATTTACAGCAGGCATTTCTTAATTAAGTTATCCAATTAATGACTTCAACAGTAATAAGATAAATGGAATTTATGTATCAGATGAACCCAACATCATTTCTGTTATGTTCCAGCCAAAAACACATCACATGTCTAAATATGAGGAAACATTAGCAAATCTCAATTGAAGAATAGTCTATAAACAAAGCAGGGTCAAAGAATCAAGGTCATGAAATGCAGAGACACTGTAAAATCTTGGACTGGATCCTATAAGAATATTATTGGACCAATTGATAAAACTTGAACATGGTCTGAGCATTAGTAGATGGTAAAGTATCAATGTTCTAAACTCAGAACTCATTGTTGTCTAGTCATTTCTAACTCATAGGGACCCTATAAGACAAAGTAGGACAGCCTCATACATAACATTTCCAAGGTTGTAAATCTCTCTGGGAACAGACTGTCCCACAGAGCTGCTGGTAGGTTTGGCAACTTTTCTCATAGATGATCACTTAACAACTGTGCCACCAAGGCTGTTGGAGTGAATGTTAACATCCTGATTTTGATCGTGCATTGGCTTTACTAGAGGAGAAGAGCTTTGTGGGAATCTCTACATATATAGAGATCAAGAAGCCACAGTCAAACAAAATCAAGTCCATTGCTGTTGAGTCAGATTCATAGCTACTACCTTCAATCAGGATTTCATGGCTGTAAAACTTTGTAGAAGAAAGTTGACACTCTTTCTGCCTCTGAATGGGTGGTAGATTCAAATAGCCATCCTTTTGTTAATGAGCCTGACACATCTCACAAGATATTGCCTGGACTCTTAAGTGGAGCCACAAATTAATAACTTATGTTCAAATAGATCTGAGGGATAAAAAGTAATTGGAACTATTCTTGTAACTTTTCTATTTCAACTTATTTCCTAAAATAGAGAAAGGGGGAAATATACATGAAACAATATTTCTCACCTATCTGATATGAAAATTCAAATTTTACCAATATAGTCTGTTGGCAAGGCTACAAAGAAACAAGCTTGCTCACACATTTCTTGTAGAAATGCAAACGTGTGTAAATCTCTACAGGAAGAAACTTGGCAGTATCTAGCCAGGAAAAATACATGTGTTATCTATCCTTTAGCCTGGTAATTTCACTTCTCAAACACTATACCAACGATACACTAGCAAAATTAGGAAAATCCACGTGCACAAGGGTTTTTTTGTTTTTGTTGTTGCAGCACTATTTTGAACAAGAAAGACCAGGGAGAAATTCTTCCATAAGTGACTGATAAAAATATATAATGACTTTGAAAAAAAAAAACCTAAGACAAAGCAAACAAACAAAAAACCACCAAACCAACCCAAATTCTTTAAAATTTAAGAGGATAAAAAGCAGCTCTTGGGGGTGATGGATGAATAATCATCAGTTAAATTGTGTTGATGGCTTTGTGGAATTTTACATATGACAAAATTCTTCAGATTATATATATTATATATAGGCTTTACATATGTTCCATTTACCATTTGTCAATTGTATTTCAATAAAGCTGAAGGGGTTTTGTTTTTTACAACATCTCAAGTTCTTTACTCTGTTTAGCAAATACATGAGAAGATACATATAAAAATAAGAGTCGTGGAAACAAACAAAAATACAAATTTAAATCCTTAATCGGACTCCATATGGCAAGATCTACGTGTAAGATAATGGCACTTACCATTGCTTCCACGTACAGAGACTGTAGTGCTGTTATGTGATTCAACTAAGCGGTGGAGTTTTACAGATTGCTAGGAAAAAGAAGCAAAATAGGAAAATTTTTTATCTATTTGCATATATCTTTAAAAAAAAACAAACACAATAACCCATATTTCCTTGAAATAGATTCTGTCTCATGAAGACATCGAACGTTAGAGACTAGAACTCTTCCGTTGGGGCCTTTGGGGCCATAATCGTTAAGGAAATAGATCTTCTGTGGCATCATTGAGCAAGTTAAACCACTAAACTTTATATTAGCTGACTAGCACAAAAGGTACTCATCAAAAACTTTATTTGCACATACTAAAATAAACCTCGTTGTCTTCAAGTCAGAAGCAATTCACAACTTTCCAGAGGTTTTAAATTACATAAGAGTAGACTGCTCATCTTTCTTTTCGTGGATCACCTTGTGGGTCCAAACCACCAGAGAGGCCCCACCTTAGGTCAGCAACACAACCGCCTATAGACTAGAAGCGTGAGAGCTGGGCCTCAGGTAGTGTTCATTCAGTGCTAGCCCTCTTTAAAAGTAGAGCGCCACCTTGCTGTCAGATGAACACACTAGCTAGAAACAAAAAACTAGGCACCAAATTCCAAACCAAAACTCAACTCACTGTTGTTAAATAGATTCCGACCGAGGGCAAGCTTCCACTCATTTGTGAGACTAAATCTTTAGGAAAGATTTTAATCTTTCTCCCACAGTTACATGCAACTTAGTGTCCTTTGCCCTAATCATAATAGATAATATGTTCTTTGTTGTTGTGACTGTCTACTGAGTTGAATAAAACTCTAAGTGACCCCATATGACAGAATAAAACTGTCCCCATAGGATTTTGGGGGATGTGATCTTTGTAGGATTAGCTAGCCCGGCATTCCTCCCTTAGTGTAGTTGGGTAGATTCAAACCACTAAACTTTCAGTTAACAGCTGAGCGTTCATTTGTTACAGCACTTGTTGTGTGTTGTCAAGTGACTTCCCAGTGAGTTTTCAGAGGCAGAAATCACACAGGAGGAGATTGCCTATCTTTCTCACCATGGAGCAGCTGGTGGGTTTGAACCACATACCTTTGGGATTACAGTACAGTTCCTTACCACTAATCCACCAGAGCTTCCTGTCGTACCATTAGGGATCCTTATTTATTCTTTAATAGAAAGGAACATTATTACATTCATCTTCTGAGAGCCTTGTACCTTAATAGCTTCAAGGACTAAGTATTAGTTCAACATTGAGGTCCTTCACATTAAAGTATCAATTTTCCTTCAGTCTTCCTTATTCATTGTCCAACTTTCATATGCATATGGAACCATTGAAAATGTCAGGAATTAGGTTAGGTGCACCTTAGTCTTTTAGCTGATACCCTTACTTTTTAGCACTTTAAAGAGGTCCTTGATAGTATATTTGTCAAATATAATTTCTTTTGATTTCTCAATTGCTGCTATGATAGATGTTAATTGTGAATCCAAGTAAAATGAAATAATTAACATCATCAATCTTTTCTCCAACTATAATGATATTATCTATTAGTCTAGTTATGAGGATTTGGGGGGGTTTCTTGAAGTGGAGATGTAATCTACATTGAAGTTCATAAAGGTGTACCGTCTGAGAATTCCTAGGGATTCCAGAGAAACTTCCAGTCTGAGACGTTAAAACTCTTCCTAAATTCCAAAGAAAGATGACCTGACAGAGTGTGGAAATTATCGAACAATATCATACGCAAGCAAGATTCTTATAAAAATTATCCAAAAATGACTGGAGCAACATGTCAACAGAGAACTCCCAGATGTGCAGGCTGGATTTAGAATAGGTTGTGATAGTAGGAATATTACAGCTAGTATGAGATAGATCTTGGCAGAAAGCAAAGAGTACCAGAGGAATGTCTCTCTGTGCTTCACTGACTATGCAAATGCTTTTGACTGTGTGGATCACAACAAGTTGTGGCTGACTCTGAAAAGAATGGGAATCCCAGAACATTTGATTGTGCTTGTGCAAAACCTATACTTGGATCAAGAGAGAGTTGTCAGAACAGAGCAAGGAGACACTGCATTGTTCCAAATTGGGAAAGGTGTCCACCAGGGATGTATTCTGTCTTCATACCTTTTCAATCTGTATGCAGAACAGATCATCCGGGACACTGGGCTGTATGAGGAGTAATGTGGCATCAGTAGTGGCAGAAGATTCATCAACAACCTGCGTTATGCAGATGACACAACCCTGCTTGCTGACACTGAGGAGGACCTGAAGTGCTTGCTGCAGAAGGTCAAGGACTGCAGCCTTCAATATGGATTGAAGCTCAACATCAAGTAAACAAAGATTCTCACCACCGGGCCAATTGGCAGCATCAGTATGGATGGTGAAGAGATTGAGATAGTTAACAGTTGCAGTTAGCTTGACTCCACAGTCAACACTCTTGATAGCAGAGACAAATTGCATTGAGAAAGTCAGCTGCCACGGACCTCTCCAGAGTACAGAAGAGCAACGACATCAGGCTGGAGACTAAGGTGCACCTAATCCAGGACATAGTCTTCAAAATTGCATGCTATGCATCAGAGAGCTGGACAGTGACTAGGGATGATAGAAAGAGAATTGATGCCTTTGATCTGTGGGTCTGGAGAAGAGTATTGAATATACCATGGACTGCTAAGAGAACAAACAGGTTTGTCCTAGAGAGGGTGAAGCTGTGCTGCTCCTTGGAGACAAGGATTCTGAAGCTTCGTCGGACATACTTTGCGCATGTTGCAAGGAGGGACTGGTCCTTGGAGAGGGACATCATGTTTGGGAGAGTGGAGGAATGGCACAGGAGAGGAAGACCCTCAATAAAATGAATTGATTTAGTGATTGGGGTAGTGGGAGTAGGTGTGTCAGAGACAACGAGGTTGACACAAGATAGAACAGGATTTAGGACTCTTGTACACAGGGTCACTATTAGTTGCAAACAACTCAATGACACATAACAACAACACTATCAAGATGATAATTGTTTGTTTCCAGTCTCATTTCTTTACTAATAAATAGTGTAATTTTCGAAACTAAGTAACATATAACAATACAACAGACTAAATGCAGAAGCAGTTATTAGAATTCACCTATCTTCTGTTAAGACAAACATTAAAGAGACTTGTAAAATTTTAAGATAATGCCAGATGTTTGGTGGACTACTCTACAGGGAAGTACATGGCTAACTCAAAGGCCGTGTCTCTACCAGTTCAAATCTACTACTGTGGTTTCAGGAGAGTGAAGCTATCTTCTCCCAAGCGTTGTACTTACTGCCATAGGAACCCACTGGAGTCATTTACAACTCAACAGCAATGAGTTTGAGGTTGTTTTAGCATTCTTATTAAATTCTTTTCTTTCAGAAAGTAAAGCTATTTTTTATTAAAAATACATTTATGTTAACATTTAATAAGGTTCTACTGCTACTTCTAATAATAATATTTTAAATTCCAAGCTCAAATTTCTAATATGGTATGTTTTGATTGATGGGAACCACAAATGCAACAATGCATTTTAAGGTAACATGGAGTTTGGCAACTGGAAGTTTGAGGAACCTCTGAGGTAGAAATTAAAGACCATGAAGAAGATTAGAACCTTAGTGTAAGCACAATGGAAATACTTGGAAATATTATGTTGACAAGAACATGAAAACCATCATAATCAATTTGGCTGGCACTTTGAAGCCCTGACTCACCTTGCTTTGTATAGAGAATGTATTGAAGGAAGGCAAAAGTGGATTCAAGGAGACCAGAAGGGAGACCAAGCAAAAGATGATGCTAGTGAGATAAGAGTTATTGAAAGCAAAATTTAAAGGACTTTAAAGTTTCTAGGATGACAGTCGGACTTCTGGCTTGTTAAATGACTAGACAGTGGTCTCTGTTAAGAAAGCCTGAAGGAGAAGTCTGTGGTGAAGAATAATTGTGTTCTATGGTGAATCTGTTACGGTTATGGTATTTTTTTAGTGGTCAAGGTGGGGATATCAAACAGCTGTTCAATCTGTAAGTCTGGAATCCAAAAAAGACATTTGAACTTGACTAATATATATGAATTTACAAGTCATTACCATATGCTTTTAGAAACAATTAGCCAATTCAGCTGTGAAAATAATGATGGATCTCTGAATTTCATAGTAAACGATTCTCAAGACACAGTATTAACAATCATAAAAAAATAGAAAATAATCAATTTTGCTGTTACATAAGAAAAAAAACATAAAAATGTATGTCATTCTATTTGGCAAAATGTGACAGGATAATACAGAAGAGAGGCTCAAAATTGGAAGTTGAGCAAACCGACATAGGATACAAGAAGAGAGCACCTCACACCTCCTCAAAAAGCTGAATGTGGAAATTCCACATGACTTAGCTATTCTACTGCTTGTAATATACCCCAAGAGAAAGAGAACAGAGGCACTAATGGTGACTTGTACACCAATCTTCATAGCAGCATTATCCACCATCGCAGGAACATGGCAACAGCCCAGAAGTCCAACCACAATGGAATGGATTGAGAAATATGGTACATCTACATGATGGAATACTACGCAGCACGCAGGAGCAATGATTTTGTAAATCACTACCTAACTTGGCAGGGACTGAAGAGCATTATGCTGAGTGAACTAACTCAGTCCCATAAGGACAAATAATGTATAAGACCATTATTGTAGAATGAGTATGAAGATCCGAAGGAAGTAGGTGAGGAGCAGAATGGGGAGGATGGACGGGGAAGCGGGTGTTAATTGTAACAGGTTAGCACAGTTTGATGGGTAGGGGGTTGAAGCAAATGGGAAAGATATGATATGAAAAACTATATATACATAAACTTTGTAAATAAAGCAGTATAAAATTTATAAAAATTAAAGAAGAGAGATGCCTCAGAACTTGAAGACAGAGAAGATTTGTAATCTTTACCTCAGTGAATGGGAGAACACCTTGGCCAGAGAACTACAAAAGACTTGCCCAAGTGAGGTTGACATTTATGGTTTTAGAATGCAGTCAACCATTCTATTCTGTGTGTTTGACTTTCCCCAACAACACCCAGGACTGCCTCTGTAGGAACCAGGAAGCCAAGAGTTCCAGTGTGTTTATCAGATGAGTACCAATCAAACATAAAGGTCAACAAGTCAGCAGAGGTTCTCCTACCTTCCAGCCCTCTCCCACTTTCTTCAAGGTACTTGAATAATTTATGCATATTTTTTCACCTATTCTGTTTATAAATATCAACCTGGTCCTTTGGCCTGTCATCCTACGGTAATTTCTGGAGAATGAATAAATAACAAGAAGATTAAAAGAATTTCTCCCAAAAGAGACAAAAAAACCACACCCTACATACAAAAAAGGTTAAAAGATGGGATGGAGAAGAAAAGAAACTGTTAACAACTCTAGCATCAGCCATACTCTAAAGACTGTGCCTAGAACTTGGTCTTATTTAATACTGTTGTTGTTTTTTGTTAAGTGCCATCAAGTAGGACTCATAGCAACCCTATGAACAACAGGTCTGAACCATGTCCTTTCCTGTGCCATCCTCATCAACTCTTCTCACACACTGAGCCTAATGCTGCAATCACTGTGTCTATCCATCTCATTGAAGGTCTTCCTCTCTTTTACTGACCCTCCACCTTTCCAAACATGATGTCCTTCTCTTAGGAATAGCTTCTCCTGGAAACATACCCAAAGCATGAGAGATGAACCTTTGCCATCTTTGGCTCCGAGGACCAAATATAAACCTCCTGCTGTTGAATTAATTCTGACTCACAGTGACCTCCAAACACTTTCCAAGAAGTAAATCTTAATGGGAGAAAATGGCCTCATCCTTACCGTGATGAGGAAGTGGTGAGTTCAAACCTTTCAGTTAGCAGGCCAACACATAGCATCCCTGTTAAGGGCACTTATCCTATCAGGGCACTTTTAATATGGAACAGCTAATAGCTATTTCTTAATTCTTTAAAAAAGAAAAAAAGTCACCACTGCTTTCTTTGTAAGAAGCCCTGTTAGCACAAGGTTACATGCTGACCTGCTAACTGAAGTTTCCATTTAAACTCATCGGCTGCTGCTGGATGAAAGATCTTGGAAATCTCTATGGCTCATTTCTACGGACTAGTGTGGTCAGTCACTTTGAGTCAGAACTGACCACATCACATGCGCCAATTGATGGAAAACTCACCTGTCTGAGGTCATAGACAGTCAATGCTATGGAAATGATGGACATGATTATAATGGCAAAAGCATATTCCTTATAGTCTTCACTAAACCACAGACAGACACTGAAGAGCTGAAATACGTAAAATGGATTGAGAACCTGTTGGCAGACATAACAACAGAAAGACAACATTTAGGTTTCACATTTTCTTATTCATCGACTTGTTTTCATAATCATGTCTGTGACATTGTTAATCACCCTACACAATAATTTTCTTTTTCTTATATTAACTCCCATAGTCTAAGTCACTTCCTAAACCACATACCTCCAGAAACTCTATGAACTTTGATAAATGCCGATAGTCATAGAGATACTTCAGACCTTTTGTTCATAGAGTCGCTACGAGTTGTGCTCAACTCGAAGGCAATCAACAACAATAACAACAGATACTGTTTAAGCAACTTTACCTGCATGTGTCCACTGAATTCTCATAATTACCTTATTAATCAACATTTTCTACTCTCTTCTTTTATAAAAATGAAGAAATTGAGCCTCGGATCTTGAATAACTTGCCCAAAGTCACATTGCTGAGATTCTCACACAGCCAAGACTTTGACTCGGGCAATAAGGCCCCAGGGCATTTGCTTTGAATCCTGCCACACTGTGCAGTTTACACGGAACGGTATCAAGTATCATCACGTTGACTCTCAAAACAGTTCTATGAGAACTACATACTCATATCACCTCATTTTCCATTTCTTGAACTTTAGAAGGTGAAATTAAAGTTTGCAACAATGAAATGCCTTCTAGGCAATCATTCTGTTCTGTGACATAATAGCTGCCATCTCTGAAGTAATTGAAGTCCTTTTAGATTAATGGGTGAGTACAAGACTATATTTCCTTTAAGAAGAGAACTAACTAAAAGTGTTTTGCTATCATAGTACGCCCAGAACAAAGTAAGAGAGAGAAGATGTTAATCCTAATAAGGTCTTCCCACGTTAGTCACACCTTTTCTGTCCGTACTCAAATTCCCTCTGGTTGCCCCCCATTCCAAACTGTGTGATACAAGAATAACAATATTTGCCTCTGGCTAAGAGAGAAATGCACAGAACTTCCTGTCAGCATGCTTCACTTTTATTCACACCTGAAAACTTTCTGGAAATAGTGAGGCAGAACCTTGAATGTGGTCGCTAGTTCTTAAGACACGGAGGGGCGAGAGTAGAAAGCAAAGGAAGCTCCAGAATGTGGCTATATATAGTTATGGCTCAATAATCATCACCATACACTTAAAAATAAGAAGAGGGGGATCTCAATTTTGGAAATGATGACCAAGTCCTCCCTCTCCACTCCAGTGAAGGACAACCATTTTTAGATGAGACTCAAAAGATGGGGTTTTTTTCCCCCCTCTATAGTTTTAGATGCTGAGAAAATTGTATGTAAGAAAAACATTGACATTTTTATTATTATTGTTGTTGTCTTGCAAAGTTGAAACAGGACAAAATGGCTAATGAGGAAGAGAAAAAGGAAGAAAAATAGGTTACATTCATCCAGTCATTAAATGGTAAATAGTGTCATGACCTTCACAACTTATATACTTTTAGGCAGTATGTGCAAAAAAGGATCTCAAAAAAAAAAACAGTAAAGAGACATGAATTAAATGCTTTTGGCATTCTTTTAATATATTCTGAAATCCAGGTAGCTTACTAACAAGTTGCATGCCTGCACATTTAACTAGAAATAAAACTCTATTTTTTTTCTCTCTATCAGGACACCAACAGACTACACACGTTACCTCCTTGATGAGAAGTTTCCAAATAGGCGTGATTTCAACATCAATTGTATTAGGTCCACATATTAACCGCCTGTGGAGAGAGATCACAGGTCACTTAGTCACTAATAATAAAAAGTAAACTCACAGTCTCCTCTGTTTTTTTTTAAAGCTTTGATCCATGTTTACTTTCTCACTAGTTCAATGAAGGCAAGCCTCCATTTTTGTGTAACATTCCCACCTTTCTCAAACTTAGACGTCCAGGTATACAAATTAGGAGGTTGTTTCTCTTCCTGATCTAAATGTTTCTCTGATGGAAATGAAAATGTCTGGATGACAATAGTCCAATTCTATTGAGCAAAGGTCATGCTGAGTAGGGAGCCAACTCAACAATCATCAATAGCAGAAGTCAAGGTATTTCGTATTAGCTATTAAATACCTTTACAATCTATACGCAGAACAAATAATTTGGGAAGCTGGGCTTTATGAGAAGGAATGTGACAACGGGACTGGAGGAAAACTCATCAACAACCTACAATATACAGATGACACAACCTTGCTTGCTAAAACTGAAGATGACCTGAAGCGCTTCCTGCAAAAGGTCAAGGAGTATAGTCTTCAATATGCATTGAAGTTCAACATCAAGAAGACAAAGAGTCTCACAACTGGGACAATTGGTAGTACCATGACAGATGGAGAAGAGATTGAGGTTGTTAACAGTTATAACTTGCTTGGCTCCTCAATCAACACTCTTGGCACCAGCAATCAGGAAGTCAAAAGACAAATTACATTGGGAAAATCTACTGTCATGGACCTCTCCAGAGCACTGAAGAGCAAAGATGACAATCTGTAGACTGAGGTGCTCCTGATTCAGACCATGGTCTTTGCAATTACTTGCTATGTATCAGAGAGTTTGACAGTGACTAAGGATTACAGAAGAGGAATCAATGTCTTTGAATTGTGGTTCTGGAGAAGAGTCTTGAACATATCATGGACTGTCAAGAAAACAAATAGCTCTGTCCTAGAGAGGATGAAATCTAGTTTCTCTTTAGAGGCTAGGATTTTGAAACTGTCTCACATAGTTTGGACAGGTGGCCAGCAGAGACCAGTCCTTAAAGAAGAACATCATGCTCTGAAGGGTGGAGGGACAGCACAGGAGAGGGAATCCCCAGATGATATAGATTGATACAGTAACTGAGATAATGGGAATAGGTGTGTCAGAGTCAGTGAGACTGGCTCAGGACAGGGCAGGCTTCAGAGCTTGTGCACATAGGGTGGCTATGAGTCACAGGCAACTTGATGACACATAACAACAAAGACAGCAGCATTAACTCATTCAGGTAGTTTCATTGCTGGCACATCTTCACCTCTGTTTCTCCACAATTTTGGATCCATGGATGTGGGATGGAGTTTATAAAGAAAATCTTCTTTCTTGTGAGGAGATGCTTTACTACCTGTATTCTTTGGGACTTACTGAGAAGCTGAAGTTTGTTTTTGCTTTGCTTGTTATTTTATGTTGTTGTTTTTTTTAAAAAAATTAAAAACCACAAAAGTCTTTAGCATCCTTTATTTCAAAGCAAATAGTCTTGGTCTCTTAAAGACAGTGCTATATATGAAAAATCCCCCAAACCAAAGCACCTCACAGTCATTGCCTCCAGTGTATTTCCAGAAGGCTGCAAATGACATGATATAGTTCATCTTTGTCCTCTGGTAGATTTGAACCACCAGAGAATTGGGGCCTTGGGGTTAGCAGCATAATTCCTACTACCCCCAAGTACGCCCTTATAACTCTCTTATAATTTTTTTTATGTAAACGTAAAGGTGGTGAGTTGGTGTGAGGGTTTTTTCCCCCCATTTTAAAAGACTTAAGTTTTCAAATGTACGTATATAATTTTTTAAATGCTCTGATTGAAAAGATTCAGACTTCCGTTTCTTCGCTTATGCAGAAGGATGCCACTTAGTGAGTTCTGTTGCCTCTCATGTAAATACTCAAGACAAAGAGTTTAGTTGCGTGCATTAGAGCAGCTCTTATCAAACTTCAGTGTTCACACAGATAACCTAAGCTATTACAACTTCAAGAAACTCAGTGCCATTGAGTCAGTTCCTTTTTATAACCATTTTCTATTGTAACTGGAGGAGGCTGCCCTTCTTTCTGCCATGGAGCTGCTGCAGGATTTGAACCATCAAAAGGCACGATGCCTTTGCACTAGCAGCTCAACTTGCTATGGATAATGCCACCAAAGCTCCCTTATCAAAACTTCAGCTGTTAAAACTAGTGTTCTGACCAAACAGGGAGGGGTGCAGTCAGATTCCAAGCCTAACAAGCCTAACAAGTTTCCAGGTAATGCTTATGCTGCAAAGTTCTAGACCTCTTCCAAGTATTAGAAAAAGGAGCAAAGGGGCAGGCAAGGAAGGAAATCAGGAAAACTTAGGATCAGTCAGGGCTTTATAAAATCTTCTTCCCCTTTTAAAAGTCGGGAAACCAAGGCTTCTAATCTGACCCAATCCAAATCTCAGTATAACACCCTTCCTAAACCTTGCTCCTCTGTCTAGCACATGATTTGCAATTGTGGAGCTACCTGTCTTGTATGGCATTCTTCCTCTGCTCTGCAATACTTTTTATCTCTATTATGGTGTAGAACACAACTTTTATGGTTACAATAAAATGTGGCTTAATGTCATTATTATAAAATACTCTGAAAAGCACTATATAAACGTGAATGGTGACTAGTATGAAACACAATGTATGCAAACATTGTAAGCAAACTAATATAAAAGAACAATTTTTTTAAAAACCTAAAATTTTTTCAAAAAGCATTGTATAGACTGGAAAGAGTACAAAATGTACGGTCAGAGATAGTCAAAGATGTAGAAGACAGTTCTTACTCCATACCAACTACTTCTCTCAGTTGTGTGACCTTGTCCAGCCTCATATATAATATTGAAATGTTAATGATTTCTGTCCTACTCCCCAGACAAGGTGGTTCTGAAGATGAAGTGTGGTATTGCATGTGGAAGCAATTTATTTTAATAATACTAACCAGGCTATCACAATTATTTTCTAGGTTTAATCAGTTAAACGGTTCCATTTGCTGGACTCTTTATTGGGCTAATGAATAACAATACTATTGAACCAATAAAGTCAGTGATGAACTGTACCTAATCTCTTGTTCTTCTTTTGTTAGACCTGCTCCAAATTTTAGATGTATCTTGGAAGAAGTGAGCCAGGCTTCCAAAGAGCTAAAACAACAATAACAAGGAAAACATCTTTAGCGCTAGAATTTTTAAATAACTCTTCTCTGCCTTAGTTAAAATTGCTGAAACAACTTACCCAATTTTCTGGAACTTCCCTTCTAAATGGTCCCAAACATATCTGATTTTCTGCACCTTTATGCATCTCACCTGCAAAAGAACAGTGCTCGATTTGATGATCTGAGAGTGCACAGCAATACAGTGGTTAAAGAAGCATTTGTGGAAGGAGCCAAAAGAAAGCACTGACACATTGACTTTTATCCTTCATTATGCAAACCTTTCCTACTGAACAAATGGTGTTCTTTATTAGAAGTCATTATTGAGTTAATATTTAGCATGAGTCTACTTATTGTTTTTCTTATTGTTAGTTGCCACCAAGTTTAGTATGACTTATAGTGACCCTGTGAACAAGAGACCTGCCCCAACCTATCTCTCCTCATCTCTGACATGCTTGAGCTTGTTGCTGCAGGCACTGTGTCAACCCATCTGGTTGAGGGTCTTCATCCCTTTCACCAACCTTCCATCTTTCCAACCATGATGTCTCTCTCCAAGGGAAAGATTCTCTTAGCAACATGCCCAAAGTATATGAGACAAAGCCTTGGGTCTACTGCTGTTATTGTTGTTGTTAATGTGCCATCGAGTTGCCTGTGACTCATGGCGACCCTATATACAACAGCCAATCTCATTGTCTCTCACACGCCTATCCCTATTACCCTAGTGGCTGAATCAATCATCTCATCAAGGGTCTTCCTTTCCTGTGCTGTCCCTCCACCCTCCCAAGCATGATGTCCCTCTCCAAGGACTGGTCCCTCCTTGCAACATGTCCAAAGTACATCAGATGAAGCTCTAGAATCCTGGCCTCCAAGAAGCAGCCTAGTTTTACCCTCTCCAGGATGAACTTGTTTGTTTTCCTAGCAGTCCATGGTATATTTAATACTCTTCTCCAGCACCAAAGCTCAAAGGCATCAACTCTCCTTCTATCCTCCCTGGTCATTATCCAGCTCTCTGATGCATAGCAAGTAATGGCAAAGACCATGGCTTGTATCATGTGCACTTTAGTCTCCAGACTGGCATCTTTGGAGAGGTCTCTGACAGCAGAAATAGTCTTAATTTCCTGGCTGCTGGTATTAAGAATCTACTAGTGAGGCAAAATTTTAAACAAAACTCAGTCTCAGGGTCTACTAGTGAGATGAAATTTTACACAAAAGCTAGTTCTTTGTATTCTACCAGTTTACCATAAAATAAGGGAAAAGAAAATATTTTCAGGGGGAAAAACCTTCTATTTGTATATGATCAAATATGGTTTGAGCCAAACAAAAGGCAATACAATGGCTAAGTACTTAACTGTTCACTATAGTATTATGTTCCTTACTTACGAATCATATAGCGTATTACTCACACTTTGTAGTGTGACCCCACCCAGATGTTCCATGGGGAGGAAGAGGGGGAGGAAGATCCACCCAGCTGCTCCTAGAAGGATTACAGCCAAGGGGATGGCATAGGGTAGTTTGACCATGTCGTATAGACTCCCTGTGAGTCAGAATCAACTTGATGTATACCAGATGTTGATTCTGACTCATAGGGAGTCTATATGACACGGTCAAACTACCCTATGCCATTGTATACCAAAGAAAGAATTTTTCTTTTACTTTTCAAAGAGAGGAGCTAACTTGGGGCAGGGGGGTGGTGAAGAGAGAGCTGGGCAGGGAGAAAAGTACAACAATGAATGAATGAAAATCCAAAATCTCTGTAAATGTTCATTAAAATTATTAAAATAAAATCTAAAAAAATGAAATACACACACACAAAGAATCAACTTGATGGCACACAACAACAAAATGCTACACACTAAAGAAAGGGCAGATGACAGAAGGCATCACAGAAGAGAGGACATCCAAGTGACAGCCTTAAAGACCTGGAATAATTTTGCTCAGATACGGGGCGAGGGGAAGGGCACTTTAAAGAGAATATAAACAAAGAATTCAAGGGAGAAATGTACAGAATGAAGAATGTGAGGGGACAGATACATTTAGATGACATTTTGGGCAGTCTTAAATGCTAAGGCATTTGGGGCTATCCCATAGGCAGTGAACCAGTAGGGTAACCTATCAAAAAGACTACAGGAAAAAATTAGATTGGCAGCCAGTAGTGGAGAAGGGGAGACATTGTTCCGAGAAAATACAGTCCAGACTATGATCTGAGGATGTCAACAGCAGCGAGAAAGTATTAATGATTATTACCGTTGGACCTTCTTGCTTCTGGTTTTTAAACTTGTTAGGTGTCATCAAGTCAATTACAATTCATGGCGACCTTATGAGCATCAAATCTGAATGCCGTCCTACCCTGTGCTATCCTCAACAACTCTTGTCACACTAGAGCCCATTGCTCTAGCCACTGTGTCAAATTCATCCTTCCCTCACTCTCTACTTTTCCAAGCATGATGTGTTTCTCCAAGCATGATGTGTTTCTCCAAGGGCGGACCCTCCTAACAAGACATCCAAAGTATGTGAGGTGAAGTTTCACTATTCTTCCCTCTAAGGAGCCCCTTGGCTGTTCCATCTGAATTTTTCATTAAATGATTATATAACTACCTGAAAAGAGAAATGATAAAATTTCTATGATACTTTAGGATAATGGTTCTTAGGCCCCAGAGGAATCATATGAAAATCTTTGAAAAATGCAAGTATCTGAGTCCTACCCCTAACAGATTCTGATTTCATTTCTCTGGGTGGAGCTTAGATATAAATATTGTACACACTTCCCCCAGATAGTTCTAATAGGTAGACAAAGTTTGGGTATATATTTCAAAACTTTATGTTGTAATTATTCTGATACTTTGTCCTTGAGAAATTCAATGAAATGTTTCTACCCTTCGGTTTCCCCATGTGTAAATTGAGATAATTGAACCATGCTTTTTCCAAGTTCCATTCAACTTTTCTAAGTATGTTCCTTACCTATGAATCATATGGTATATTACTACGTGGTAACTTCTAAAATAGGGAGAATATACAACTAATACATAATTAGGAGGGAGCTATGGTAGCCTAGTGGCAAGAAACTATGCTGCAATCCTAAAGGTACATGGTTCGAGGCCACTAGATGCTCTGTAAGAGCAGGATGGGTAATCTCCTATGGGTTGGTTCTGACTCTACAGTACACAACATAATTATGAGCATAATACTTTTTTTGTTAAATAAATGAACACACTTTTTAAAAAATTATTGTTTCACTACTTGGAACATACCCAGAGAATATGAGAACTGAGGAACAAACTGAGATTTATACACCAATATTCATAGCAGCATTATTCACCATCGCAAAGACATAGAAACAGCCCAAATATCCAACCACAAATGAATGGATTGAGAAATTATGATATATTCACACAATGGAATAATATGCAGCATGCAGGAGCAATAACTTTGTAAATTATTACCTAACTTGGGAGGGACTGGAGAGCATTGTGTTGAGTCAACTAACTCAGTTCCATGGGGTAAATATTGTTGTGTAAGACCGTTATTGTAGAATGAGCATAAGGATCCAGGAGTGGTGGGAGAGGCTGGAAGCAGAGGAATGCGGATGTACAAGGGGAAGAGGAGATTAATCATTGGGTTGGACAATTTGATGGGGGGCGGGGTGAGGGAAATGGAAATAATTTGTTCAAATTTGTATTAGAACTTTGTAAATAAACTAGTGAAAAAAAATAAACTTAAAAAAAATCACATGAAAGCTAGAAGTACAACTTAAACCCCCAAAACACAAGGCTTGAATTACCTCAAATGAACCTTAACACTTCTCAATCAAAACACGCAGACCCACAGAGCTTAGTAGTAAGAATTGTCTTGTCAACCCAAAGGTTTACAGATTGAAACCACCAACTGCTCTGTGGAAGAAAGATGGGCAATCATCTTCAGTGCAATGTAATGCCACTGAAAACCTGTTGGAGGGTCAACAATGAGTTGATTCTGACTCAACAATACATAATAATGACAACATTATACACACACACACACACATACATATATAGTTGTTGTTATGTGCTGTTAAGTATATATGCATCCTTACAAACATTTTACCAAGTTAAAATGTTAACTGTTGTATTTTTCATTTTCTTTACAGAATGTAGGTCTTTAAAATAAGATTGATTATTAAATAACTTTTATCAAATAATGAATTTTTGAAAATAACTAGTTAATTTTCCATATAAAAGTGCAGTACACTTTCCCAGAAAATGAATCTTCTTTTTCTATCTGCAAGATGTTGTTCTTGTTGTTAGGTGTCACTGACTTTAGTATATGGACAGATATGAAGTATATATATAGTATATAGGACAGACCCATATGGACCCTATAATCAACAGATAGGAAGTCTGTCCTATCCTGTGCCATCCTCACAATTCTTAACACACTCAAGCCCATTGCAGTAGACACTGTGTCCATCCATCTGGTTAAGGGTCTTCCTCTCCTTCACCAGCCCTCCTACTTTCCAAGCATGAGGTTCTTCTGCAAGGAATAGCCTCTCCTAACAACATTCCCAAAGTATTTGAGAAGAACTTCATCATCTTTGCCTCTAAGGAGCACTCCAGCTGCACCCTCTCCAAGACATATTTGTTTGTTCTTTGTCGGTCCATAGGATATTCAGTACTCTTCTCCAACACCACAGCACAATGGCATCAATTCTTCTGTCATTCTTTTTTGTTGACCAGCTCTCAGATGCATAACAAGTGATCAGAAAGGCCATGGCCTGAATCAGACACACATCCGTCCTCAAACTGACTTCACTGGTCTTCAATAATTTGGTCCCTGACTACAGACTTCCCCAGTACAATATATCTCCTGATTTCCTAACTGCTAGTACCAAGAGTACTGATTGTGGACTCAAGTAAGAGGAAATCATTGACAAGTTCAAACTTTCCCCATCTATCATGATGTTGTCTATAGGTCCAGTGGGAAAAAATTTTAGTTGAGATGCAATCCATATCAAAGGGTAGAGTCCTTGATCTGCTGTAGCAACTGCATCAAGTCCTCCTCACTTTCAGCAAACAAGGTTGTGTCATCTGCATTATGCAGGTTATTGATGAGTCTCCCTCCTATCCTGACGCCATATTCCTCTTTGCAGAGTCTAGCTTCACAAATAATTTGCTCAGCATACAGCTTGAATAGATATGGAGAAATTATACAATCCTGACACACTCCCTTCCTAGTTTTGAACCATGTAGTGTTCTCTTGCTCTGTTCTCACAACATCCTCTTAGTCTAGGTATAGGTTGTGTGAGCACAATTAAGTGCTCTGTGATTCCCATTCTTCTCAATGTTAGCCAAAACTAGTTATGATCCACTCAGTCAAATGTCTTTGCATAGTCAATAAAGCATAAATAAATATTCTTCTGGTATTCTTTACTTTCAGCCAGGATCTATGTGATATCAGCAATGATATACCTGGTGACATGGCCTCTTCTAAATCCTGCTTGAACTTTTGGCACTTTCCTATCTATGTATAGTTATAGAAATTTTTGAATGATCTTCAGCAGTATTTTGCTTCCATGTGATACTAGTAACATTGTTTGACAGTTTCAAAATTTTATTGAATTCTATTTCTTGGGTTGTGAGGAACAAGATATTATCTATAGACATACAAGAAATATCTGTTAATACAACTATTATTCAAATATACACTCTTAAAACTAAAGCTAAAGGTGAGGTAATGGAAAACATTTACCAAATATTACAGTTTGAAATTAACCAAACATGCAATTAAGATGTGCTAACGATAAGTGGTGACAGGAATGTAAAAGTTGAAACAATGAAGAAGGAATGGTAGTTGGAAAGTATGGACTTGGTGACAGAAATAAAGCTGGAAATAGAATGGTCAAAGTTTTGTGTCCAGTAATTTATTCATTGCAAATACTTTTGTTAAAAAACACAAATGATGACTTTACATTTGGACCTCATCTGATGGACAGCATAGGATCGGATTGACTACATCTGTGGAAGAAATCATTGGAAAAGCTCAATATCAGCAGTCAGATCTAGGCCAGGATGAACTGTGGGTCAGACTGTCAGTTACTCATGTGCAAGTTCAAATTGAGGCCAAAGAAAATAAAAACAAGTCTATGAGAACCAAAATATGATTTTGAGTGTATTCCAATTGAATTTAAAAATCATTTTAAGAATAAGTTTGAAAGATTGAACACCTGAAAGTTAGGCGTAGATAAAGGATAATATGCCCGGAGGCATGTTAACCATCTTGGCATACCTTAGAACCTAAGTTTCTTACCCCACAGTCCTCTTGCCTTTTCAATATTACCTGCATTTTAGCAAATACAAAATACAGTGGCCTGGAATCACAGATGACTTTACTCTTTGGGACTTTACACATAGTGTCTTTAATGTCCTTAACTATTCTGGTGGTGGTGGCTGTTGTTACTTGCCATTAAGCCACCTATGACTCATAGCAACCCTATGTAGAACGGCTTTGAATCCTCCTCTATCCTGTGCCAACCTTATTGTCTCCCAACACACCTACCCCCATGAACCCAGTCACTGAGTCAATCCATCTCATCCAGGGTCTTCCTTTCTTAAACTGTCCCTCCACCTTCCCAAGTATAATGTCCCGTTCTGTGGAGCGGAATAGGTAATTTTCACATTGCATCTAGCATTCATTTGATTAAGTTACTTGCCCAGGAAGAAGAAGCAGGATTGGAATTAGAACCTGATCCCAACTTGGGATGTTAAGTCTAAGTTTTTAAAAGGTATAGCTAATATTCCAAAAAGTCTTAGAAAAAGGTCTAAAAATTCCTTAACTTCAAGGATTAAGAGGATATAATGTGAAGATCATCTCCTTTTTTTGTTTGTTTTATTGAGATTTTAATGAAAGTTTCTAGAGAACTTGGATTTCCATCCATTCATTGTTGCACATTTTCCTCCCTGCCCACCCTCCTCCCAGTTCACTTTTCTCTTTAAAAAAAAAAATTTCTTTCATTGTTGTACAATTCCCCACCCTCACCCCAGTCCACTTTATTATGGAGCTCTTATTCTGGACTATTTTCATGCAAATAGTACCTAATTATATACTCCTTTTAAGCAGTTCTTTCCTTCATCTGTTTCAATGCAGTATACGTTATTTAATCCCTCTTTTCTTAGTTTCCCCCAACCCTGATGCCAGTCCTGTTTTATAACAGTGGCATTATGCAGTAATTGTCCTTTTAGACTGAGATATTTCACTCAGCATAATGTCTTCCAGGGTCATCCATTTTGTGTAATATTTCATGAGTTCTTTGTTTTCCAGTGCTGCATAGTATTCCATTGTGTGAATATACCACAGCTTCTCTATCCATTCATTTGTTGATGAGCACTTGAGTTGTTTCCAACTCTTTATTATTGTAAACAATACAACAATAAACATGGGTGTGCATAGATTGCTTGGATGGCAGTTCTTGTTTCTTTAGGGTATATTCCCAGTGGTGGAATTACTGGGTCAAACGGTATTTCTATTTCCAAATTTTTGAAAAAGTGTTTCTCCACAACCTCTCCAGCATTTTTTTTTTGTTTGCTGCTCTGTTGAATTTTGCTATTGTTACTGAGGTAAGATGATATCTCATAGTTGTTTTGATTTGCACCTCTCTTAGAGCTAGGAATTTTGAACATTTTTTCATGTGTTTGTTCATGTGGGGAAATGAAAGCCTTTTTAACAAATAGTGTTGGCAAAATTGGAAAACTATCTGCAGAAAACTTAAGCAAGACTCACACCTCACACCATACACAAAAACCAACTCAAAGCATATCAAGGACCTAGGACTAAAACCAAGGACAATAAGCTTCATTAGAGAAAAGCTAGGAAGAATTCTAGAAGCCCTAATTCACAACATGAATAGTCTTCCAAGCATCTTGAAAAGGCTACAACCAGGAGAGGGTAAAATAGATGAATGGCACCTTCTAAGAATCAAATCCCTATGACATCAAAAACCTTCCCCAACAGGGTAAAAAGGGAAGCCACAGACTGGGAAAGAATATTTGGTAAATGTCTGATAAAGGACTTCTATCTAAAATTTATAAAATACTTGAGCACCACAACAAGATAAAGGTAAACAGCCCAATCACAAAATGGGCACAGAATATGAACAAACACTTCACCAAAGATCATGTTCTTTACCAAATGCATACATTTTTAAAAATCTGTGCTAAATTTGTTTTTTTTTTAGGAACATACTGTTCTAGAATGTGAGACTTCCTGCTCATGTGGAGAATTAAGATCAAAAGGCTGTGAAACCACAAAGTAGACACAAAGTACCAGCCAATGAAGGAAGCAATAGCAAAAATAAAAAGGTCACTAGTAAGTTTTCTCTCGATCGGGAAATGGAAAATTCAGTTAACTCCTAACAATATATGAGGTAATTCCTCGGCCAAGCAACCAGAGTATGTGTTTAGACATGTACTAAAAATCATAGATGTTTAGATATCTTTCAGATGTTTCAGTAGGAAACATACACTGACTTGCATTTGTCTGCATCTGTCTTTGCATACCCAGCCCTGGAAGCTAGAAAGAGGGTATCAATGCAAAGGAGTAATACATGCAAAGGGTGGAGGTTATTTGCCTCAATTTTCCTGGAACTTCACACCAGGAAACAATAATTAAGAAATTAAGGATCTGCTAAGGGGTTAATCTGATCTTTCTACCCTGAATCAGGAAGTTTCCTCATCCTGTGGCTTCCCTCTCTGCATTTCTTGTTGGAAAACCTTTCAAGAACATCTGGTCGAACAGGTAAAGCACTGAGCTTCAGCTCTGTATGTAATTCTGATAGTCCTTAAAAGAGTCTTTTAGTCTACATTTGCAAAACTGGTGTAGTCTTTTGCAGAAGTCTTCAAATTCCCTATAAATGATCCTAGATATTTACCATCTCAGTAAAGTAAGTATTAGTACTATTGTTATAACTGCCTCTGAAAACCTGCCGGAGGGTCAGCTATGGATTAGTTCTGACTTGATGGTACATAACAATAAATACCTCAGCACTGATGTTTGGATGTCTCCCCCAAATTTTATTGGGAATTTTTAACTCTTTCTGTGGATATAGTTCGTGATATAGTTCACAAATCACTTTCAGGCCCATCCTCCTATTTTAGGTTGAAAATGACCCTGAGAAACAGTTCTCAGTCTCATTGCCCCCCTCCCTCTTCATTCTTTTTGGTTTTTTACATTGTCTTTCACTTATGTACATAGGTGGGCTTTTGTGTGTGTTTCACACTTTCTTTTATTGACATTATCTTTCATACAATTACTCTCATTCATTGTGTTTTATAAAGTAATTCACTAGTGGAGTATGCCCACCATTATTGTAGTATGCCACCCTGTCTTTTCAGGTCCCCGTCAGATCTTCCCCATGTCCTTTACTCCCTCCATCCAGCCACCAAATTGCACGACCCTGTGATTTCCCCTCTACTCACCCTCACCTCCTCCTCCCACCTCTTCTCCCATCGGGGGGAAGGCACAGCACTGCCTGATCTCAAAACCTACTACATAGTACTAATAACCAAAACTTCATGATACTGGTACAGTAACAGGCACCTAGACCAACGGAACAGAATCAAGAACCCAGAAATGGACCCATCTATGTGTCCTATCTCCAAACCTTTTCAATCTGTATGAAAAAGAGATCATTTGAGAGGCTAAACTACATGAAGAGGAATGTGGCATCAGGATCGGAGAAAGACTCATCAACAAACTGTGTTATTCAGATAACACAACTTTACTTGATGAAACTGAGGAGGACCTGAAGCATTTGCTGCACAGGGTCAAAGACTGTAATGATCTGCAATACGGATTGAAGCTAAACATAAACAAAAACAAAAATAAAAACAAAAACCCATACACAATGATTCTCACTATTGGGTCAATTGGCAGCCTCATGATAGATGGAGAAGAGACTGAAGTTGTTAACAATTTCAGCTTGCTTGGTTCCACAACCAATACTGTTGGTACAAGCAGTCAGGAAAGCAAAAGATTAATTATATTAGGAAAATCTGCTGTCAGATACCTCTCCAGAGTGCTGACAAGCAAGGATGTCATTCTAGAGACTAAGTTACCCCTGATCCAAACCAGGGTCTTCACAATTATTTACTATACATCAGAGAGCTAGGCAATGGCCAAGGATGACAGAAGAGTTGATGACTTTGAGCTATGGTGCTGGAGAAGAGTGTTGAAAATACCACGGACCACCAAGAGAACTAACAGGTCTGTGCTGGAGAAGGTGAAATCAAGCTGCTCCTTGGAGGCAAGGATTTTGAGTCTCCTTCTCACATACTGTGGGCAAGTCATCAAGAGGGGACAGTCTTTGGGGAAGTATATCATGCTTCAAAGGGTTGAGGGACAACACAGGAGAGGAAGATTTCATATGAGATGGATTGATACAATAACTGGGGTAATAAGGGTAGGTGTGTTAGAGATAGTGAGATTGGCTCGGAGTAGGCAGGGTTCAGAGCTATTGTGCATAGAGTGACTATGAATTGTAGTCAACTCATTGACACATAAGAACAGCAACCTCTGGTCAACCGATATTCAACAAGGAAACCAAAAAATCTGTCTCTTTTAGAAATGAGAAATCCTGGGCTGAGAGAGACATTAAAATAGCCAAGCTCCCTAGGTTGTAAGTTGGAAAATGAAGACAAGAAGAAGCCTGTGTGCCAGCTCTTTCCATGTCAAGATTCTTGGCATTTCCTGAACATTTTGTTTGTTCCGTCATACATGTTTGTCCATTGGTTTGGCATCATTAGATCTCAAGTGGACTTTACAGACTTAAAAAAAAAAGCTACATGCATAAGTTCTATTTTGTCATGGAGGAAAATTCAGTTTCTTTTTACTAGTGTTTTAACTCAAATTTAAAATTAGTCTTTCCTTAACAGAATATAATTACAATAAATCCTGTTTCAATACTAACTAAAACAAACAAACAAAAAAAAAAAAACCCCAAAACTCTGAGTCCATGTTCAGAGGCTGCTGTGGGGCACTTGATTCTCCAGGTATATGGCATCTAAAAAATTAGGTGAGTGATTAATCTAAGGTTTTGCCCACTTTTATTTTTGTTTCCTTTGGCAGTTAAGAAAACAGGATAATAGACATTGACAAAAGAGGAACTGTTCAACAGTTTACTTTTATTGGTTACAAAAATTTATTTTGATCTTATGAAATTAATTTCAATAGTTGTCTATATATATATAGACATATATATATATATATATATGTAAGAGAAAACATTCTATCTGTAAAATGTGTTTTCAATATGCAAATGTTTAAGTACTATTAATTTAATATGGTAAGATGGAAATAATCTAAGCATTAAATCACAGAATTTGAATTACAGAATTCTAAATAAGTCAGTTTTGTGAATACAACTGAACTCCTTTGCATTTTTTTTAAAGTTCTTTTTGTTTTATATTGGTTTGCATACAAAATCCATTTACCTTATGTTTGTATGCATGGTGCACCATACATTCTTCTACTTACATTGTGTTTCATAGTACCATTCTCAAACATTGTTGTTGGTTGCAATTGAGTCGAGCATGACTCATAGCGACTCTATGAACAAAAGGCCTGAAGCCTTTCTATAACTATCATCGTTTCTCCAGGTTGATAGAGTTTCCAGAGGCATGTGGTTTAAGAAGTGGATGCCAGTCCTGCTTAGAAACCTGTCTTAAAACTGGGATGTAGACTGCATTGAAATCAACAAAGGAGACAACTGTATTATTGGCATGACAAGAGTCCAGAATAAGAGCAGCATAACAAAGTGGACTGGTTGTGGGTGGGGCGGGAGGTGGGTGGAGACTGTAAAACAAAGAATTTTTTTTCCCCAAAGAGAAAAGCGAACTGAGGATGGGGTCAGGGTGGATAATAGGCAACAATAAATGAATGGAAATTCAAGTTCTCTATAAACTCTCATTAAAATCTCAATTAAAAAAACCCAAAACACAAAACTGTGAGCTCCGCCAAACACTGTCCACCATGGGCAGCCATTATGACATTTGACCCCCAATGGCATAGTTATAAAATTCATCACCATTGATCCATAACCCATCAACACTCCACCTTTTCAAGTCTGCACTGGATATTTCCTAATTTCTTTAACCCCACACTTAGCCCACATAACTCTGTGCCCTCAAGATTTCCCCCTCTTTCCCTACCCTTACCCCTCTTCAGTCTCCCCTAACCCCTGTGGACTTTAGTATACATCTTATTAGTTATCCTTCCATTTTTATAATAATGGTCTTTATGCAGTATTTGTCCTTATGAGACTGTGTTAGTTCACTGAGCATAATGCTCTCCAACCTCTCCCATGTTATATATAGTCTTTTTTCAAAATCATTGCTCCTGAGTGCTACATAACATTCCATCATGTGAATGTCCCACAAGTTCTCTGTCCATTTGTTTGTTGATGGACATTTTGGCTCCTTCCTTTTTCTTGCTATTGTGAATATGCTGCTATGAGCATGAGTGTACAAATCTCTACTTGTGTCTCAGTTGTGTTATCCATCGAGTATATTCCTAGCAGTGGAATAGCTAGGTCATATGGAATGTTCAGGTTTTTTTGAGAAAACACCCAACTGTCTTCCACAGTGGTTTGGCTATAAGATGAAACCTAGTATACTTTTTATAATACAGGATTTAATGCTATCAAGAACTAATATCTCTTGAACATCTACTATATGCTTTCCATTATATCCATGCATTCATTTAATTTTATCAACTAATAACAGTTCAAACTTGAAATTCAAACTCATTGCTGTTGAGTTGGTTCCAACCCATAGTGACCCTGGAGTTTCCGAGACTGTGAATCACACAGCAGGAAGAGATTGTCCGTCTTTCTGACAAGGAGATTTGGACCGAAAGAGACATGCAGCCTTTGGGTGAGCTGCTCAAATCACAACATGACACCAGCATTCCTAAGTGGTTAGGTTTTCTTTTTCTTTTATAAATAAGAAGACAGGTTTTCTTAGAGACCCATCAGGTCTAGAACTGAACACTCCCTTGGCTCAACTCTCAGCCAACAATGGATGGTTTTATAAGTTGAACAATACCCCGTGCATTCCTTATATTATCCTACTGCATGAAATCGCAAGGCAGCATTTTCCCAGGTCAAAAAAGTTCAGAAGGCAGGATGGGATAGTAAAGAAGGACTAAAGAAAATGGTAAACACGAAGAAGTGGAGAGAGTGCCGATATATTGTGGCAATAAAACTTACTGTCATAAACAAAAATGTGTGTAAGTTGTTGAATGGAAATATAATTTTCTCTGAAAACGTTTATCCAAATCGTAACTCTTGTTGCTGTGTACACATGAGTCTGAACCGCCTCATAGTGGGTTAGAAGAGGCAGCATATCGCACAGGAGACTCTGCCCATCTTTCTCCCCTGGAGCTTCTGGTGGATTTGAACTGCATGCCTTTGGGTTGGCAGCTCAACTCCTTACCACGAAGCCACCAGAGCTCCCTGAAATCATAACTAAAGATTAAAACAAGAACAAAATTAAGGTTCCACCGGGCTAAGTAATTGAGCCAGAGTTAGACAATTTACAAGGATGAAACTATGATTTGAGCTGACCTCTGTCTAGCCCCAAAGTCTCCATTCTTTGTAAGAGTCCACAATGGAGATTGAATATGGGCATAATGGAAGACCTGCATTTAACCCAGGAACAGATTAACTAGAAAATCATGGTACACAGACACTTGCAGTAAGCAAAGTACACACAGGCTTAATTGTGCCTGCTTACTAATCTATAGTGAACAAGTTTCTCTGGGTTATACCAAATGTCTGATGTCATGAAACTCAGGAGAAACTATTCACTAGAGATCAGTAAGAAAACACAATTAAGCCTGTTTGTACCTTGCTTATTGAACAATCTGTCCCAGTCTTAACCTTAGTTTGTGAAAGAAAAGAAATGAAAATGCTCTGGAATTATCAGCAGCCATAATTTTACTTACCTTTAGGTCTGGCTTTCTTATAGCTCTATTGATGATGTATTCTTCATCTGAAATGAGACAGTGGTCAGGAGTGAGACCAAATGCGCTGTTTAATGTTGACAGGGAGATCCACATGACCTTTTTCCAAGAGTAAGTCTGGAATTCATCCTGAAGAAATAGACACCAAAACCCTCCATGAAATGAAGAGAAGCCATCAGGTGAAAATTCGTACTGGAAGTTAGCATCTTAATATGATTCTGTACATGTATGGCTTTAGATAACATTTTAGACAGAACGATACACCTTTGAGAATTGGTGGGTATGGAGAGCCTGAGAGAAAAAAGTTTGTCATGATTTAATGAGGAATCTCCAGGCTGGAGAGAGAGGGGATACCATCTTAGGTAAAGGATTATTGTCTTCATTACCTTCAAGCCAGATAATAATATTTCTTAGGAAGGGGGGGGGAAAAAATAACCCAAAACACCAAAACCCAATCAACTTTTAAGGGTTTCTGTAGGTGTCTAAAAGAGAAGAAAATAAGTTAACGAAACCATCCACATATTTCAAGAAGTTTTGTTTTATTTTGTTTTAACACTGTTTATTTCAAAAATTTGAAAGCTTAATTTCAAGTCTGCTACCTTCTTTCTTGAGTCCACAATCAATACCTTTCATACCAGAAGATAAAACAAAAAACAAAAAAATAAAACAAAACAAAATGAGTCACACTGGGGAAATTTGCTGATTTGCTGTCAGGGACCTCTCCAGAGCACTAAAGAACAACGATGTCAGTTTAGAGACTAAGATGTGCCTGATTGAAGCTATTGCATCTGACAGTCTAACAATGACTAATAATTAACAGCAAAGCTAGCCTAATGGAAAGAAGCTGCACTGTAATATCAAAGGCATGTGGTTCGAGGCCACCAGCTACTCCACTGGAGCAGGATGGATAACCTCCTCCCACACTACTAACTGCCTCTGAAAACCTGCCAGAGGGTCAGCTATGGGTAGGTTCTGACTCATTGATACTCAACAACAATAGTATAATAGTACTATTATGTAAATGGGAACATGCTGCACATACCTGGATACCTAAAAATCCACAGAAGCTAAGAAACAAGGCAAGAGACATTAGCCTAGCAAGTAATTTAAAGGTAACTGTCTTCATAACATCAACTTTCCCTGCATGGTGTTTGAGCTGATTAGGCAAAAAGACGATGATGGAGCATCTACTGTATCTCTTCCAAAGAGAAGCTTCAAGAGAAGCCTGTGTTCCTTACTCTCAGGGCGCATTTCTCTCTGATTCCTTTGCATCCTCACATAGCTCCTTTCCAGCCACCCTGCAGTTTGCGGCCCAAAGACTACAACTCTCCGTAAATTCTCAAGGTGATCTTTTCACCCCTAAATAACCACATTCCTACCACATGCTCTCTCACTTCACTTGCCACAGTCTTACCACATTCTATCTTGTTGTTCTGCCCTTTGGCTGTCCTCCTTATTACGCCTCTCAGACTATGGGTAGGAAACATGTCTGATTCTTAGCTGCCTTCCAGCCAAGTCTAGTACAGATGCTGAAAGAGAGTGAAAAGAAGGTACAAGAAGAAGAGGAAGAGAAGATAAAGAAAGGACATTAAACAGAGGAAAGGGAATAGAAGGGAGGGAGAAATAAAACCCTTACTTTAATTTGAAAGTTAATTAATTATTCTTTAATGCCAATGAAATTGGCTATTAATCTCATGAGGGGGAAAGTTTATTAATTCAAATTAAAAATTTGTGTAAACAGCCAAGACACTGAAGCTGCGGTTGAGCATGTTTGAAACATGGTGGACAAGACAGCCATTTTTCTAGGACATATTTTGACATAGTTACAATGTAACTTTGTATTTTACCTCATCAAAGGGATTCTGTGATCAAAAGAGCTTTAAATTAATAACTATAACATTAATCCAACTGTGTTCCTCTATTGTTCACAAGGGTTTTGTGTAGCCTGGCTATTCCTTGGAGGGAAGGATAGTGAAACTTTGTCTCATATACTTGTCCGATGTTATTAGGAAGAGCCAGCCTCCTTTGAAAAGGACATTAGATTTGGAACAGCTAAGTGGAGGAAGCCCTTCAATGGTATGGACTTGCTCTGACTGTAATGGGTGGTCTGAGTATATTAGAGATAGTCAGGTTGGCACAAGATAGGGCAGGGTTTAGATTCATTGTTCACAAAGTCACTATGAGTTATTGTGGACTCAACAGGACCCAAAAACAACAACAGCACAACAGTATTATTTAGTATTGTCCTGGGTACATATTCCTAGATATGTATTAATTCATTTAATGTTTAATTATTTAATTATTCATTATCTAATTATTTTAATTCTTAATTCATTGACACAGAAGAGGGAGAGAACAGTTTAAAAGGGATATATGATAAGGTATTATTGTCATGACAGGAGTCCAGAATGAAGGCTGCATAGTGGAGTGGACTTGGGGGGGAGGGATTGTATAACAATGAAAGAATTTTTCTTCTACTTTTCAAAGAGAAGAGCAAACTAGGGTGTGGGGGGGCAGTTTGGGCAGGAAGAAAAGTGCAACAATGAATGAATGGATGGAAATCCAAAGTCTCTGTAAACTTTCATTAAAATCAATAATAATTTAAAAAAAATCCTATGAAGCAGTTATTAATTATCATCCCCATTTCACAAGTGAAGAAACTAAGATCTAGTTGGTAAATACTCCAGTGTCTACTCTACCGACAGTTTGTGTCTACTCCATCAACATTTGGAAAATACTGAGGATTTTATGTCTAACCTGAACTGGGAATGCCCAAATAAAATTAAATAGCAATACACATCAAGAAAAAAACTATCCTGCATTGAAACAGATGAGGGAGAGAACAGTTTAAAAGCAATATATGATGATAG
>NW_006400117.1:30280-45506 GCF_000299155.1 Elephantulus edwardii
AAAAAAGAAAAAAAAAGACAAAACTATCAAAGACCAGAGACTGACTACCAAGTAAAGATAATTAGGAAGTCGGTTAATTGGTCCTTTTGGTCTTTTAAGTTAAGTAAAATATCAAATACTCCATTTTAAAGATTTACATAGCATTTTATGAAAACTTTTTATATCAGGTACCTTATCTTTGACTAAATTTGGTCAAATTTTTCTCCAAATTTGCTGTCGTCATCTGCATTTTCTGAATGAGAAACTCATGATCTTATGTGCAAATCACCTTGAATTCTGTCGCCTATAACTAATAACAACTAATTTTCCCCATGTTTCTTATTCTTTTGGTTTAATTCCTTAAATCAAACTGACACCTTTGAAATCAGGATGACAGGTAACAAACAGAGCTCTAGGCTATGATACCTGAAGAAAGGAAAGACAGTATGTGACATCCTTGTTCTTTAAGACGCCACCAGTGTGGCATTAGTCTAGATGAATATTAAAGACCCAAACTCATCCACATGTCTGTCTGGTGTTGGTAGGTATTATCACTAATTTGAAGGTGCCCATATATCTGCCATCCTCAAGTCTGCTACTCAAAAATAAAAAGCATCAAAGAGAGACAATTATTTTTTCTTACAGAATGAAATGACACTGGCTTTTCACTTATTTACTACCCTATTAATGATGCTGAAACTTTCTCAAATTTTCAGGAAAAGCATCCAATTTTTGAAAGCCACAACAGTAAAGAAATAGCAGTGATTTAATATGAAGTGGCCCTTTCAGGCAGCATTATCAAATCCTTTCTGTTTTCAATGTGGTGTCTAGTGAGACAAGGAACATAGGCATGAAGCCTGAGTTCAACTCCAAACACCAAACCATCTTAAGAACCATGTCCACTCACTGTGCAGAATTTTACCCACCTGCCAAGTAAGAATAATAATAATACCACATTCTATGGATGCTCAAAGGACTAACACAACAGTATATAATGCACTGGGTCCAAGGTCTGGCCCATAGCAATGGCTTAACAAATGTACTTTTTACTAGGCTCTGTGTTTCATTTTTCACAGCATGTTGCTCCTAAGATCTTTAAGTGCATGAGAACTTATTTGCCTTTTGAGGAAACTTTAGAATCTCTGAGACACTGTATATTTATTTTCCTCTCTTGAGAAGAAGCACCTTAAACTAGAAATGGCTTCTACTTGAATCTGTTTCCCAGCACCTTTCCAAAGACTTAATAGCTTGTAAAATACTTAAAGGCACAAGAGGAGCTACCATTTTAAGTTATTGGTTTATTTGTTGTTTTTTTTTAAGTTATTGGTTTGAATGCAAACAATTCAGACTGTTTTGTTGGCAAATCTCTACACTTTTCTGTACCTCGAGTTTCATGAAGTAAGTTTTATCACAACAATTAACCAAGCCTGTCCTTTTGTTACAGAACAGGAGGAGTTCCAATAATTTAGGAATGCCTTTCAAAGAGGTAAATGTGCACAAAGGACTTATGTTGAACTTGAAGAATGAACAGGGGTGGGGGTGGAGGAATCAGTATTCTTTATTTCCTGTGGTCTTGTTCTTTTTGAACCTAGAAATTCCAGATTTTGCTTATCCTATTCCAACCTTTTGACATAAGGACCTTGTGCCTTAAAATATAATGTAACAGTTATTTTATTGTTGTTGAGTACTGGTGAAATCAACCCATAGCTGACCCTCTGGGAGGTTTTCAGAGGCAGTTAATTGCAGGAGAAGAGATTGCCCATCTTTCTCCTGCTGAACAGCTGGTAGCCTTGAATTGCATGCCTTCAGGATTGCAGCTCAACTTTTTTGCTACTAGGCGACCAGAGCTCCACTCACTTTATATTCAGACAGATACCATGACTTATGTAAGCTTTTCACTTCACACAGATACATACATACTTCAGAGTTTGACTTAAAGAGGAAAAAGTAACTTAGTGCAAAGTAATCTGTTCCAAAGGGACATTAAGAAAGCAGTACTTTATCCTTGGACATGGATACACTGCAATAATGAAAGGTTGAACTCTAATGAAGGTGAAAGACCTAGAGGATTGTGGATAAAGTAATAACAACTTACATTTTCCAGACTCTTTATAAACCATTGCATTACTTTTATTTTCCTCCCTCTTGACAAGACCCACTCATGCTCTCAACACCCTGACTGCATATTCCATTGATGCTTGGCTGGGGGAAATTGGTGTTTTTAGTTATGAGATAGATAGAGGAGGTTCTAGTTTGAAGAATTCTCATTCTACGTGTTTCCTTAAGACTCCTGGGATATGTTTGCTATTAACAACAACAACAACAAAAATAATAAAAAGGCTAAACCAATGAAATTCTGTGGCAAAGTCTGCATCTTTCCTTATTTAAAAAAGAAGGAACTCAGCTTACATGAGAAACTTCAGCTTAGAGACCAGAGAGCTTAAGTCAATGGTGGTGAAATAGTTTGGCAAAAGACAGCAAGAGTGTTTGCCTACTTTGAAGGATGCAGTCAGCATCACTAAGTTGTTGCTGTTCTTATATGCTGTTGAGTCACTTGCGACCCATAGCGATCCTAAGTACAAAGCCCAAAACCCTGCCCTATCCTGTACCTGTCTCACTGTCCCTGACACACCTACCCCCATTATACCAGTCACTGAATCAATCCACCTCATTGAGGGTCTTCCTCTCTTGTGTTGTCCCTCCACCCTCCCAAGCATGATGTCCTTCTCCAATGACTGGTTCCTCCTTGCAGCATGTCCAAAGTATGTTAGGTGAAGCTTCAGAACCCTTGCTTCCATGAAGCAGCCTGTTCTCTCTAGGATGAACCTGTTTGTTCTGCTAGCTGTCCATAGCATATTCAGTATACCACTGAGTTACATACATAAAATTTTTTGAAATTATATTTGAGCATGTACAAAAACCTCAGTGTGCCTTGGTGGGGGAGATTTAGTTTTTTTGAACAATAGCATAAGGTTCAAATCTGTTCTTCATAGGGTCACTATGAGTGATACTTCTCAATACCTAAAAATATTTTTTTAATCCAAAAAGGGAAGAGTGGTGGATGATTAGTTGGGCTTTTTGGTAAAAAAACAAACAAACAACAACAACAAACATCTGGAAATGCTATTAAAAGGTAGTCATGGGCATTGAATACATATACTCCAGTCTTGATTCTCGTCTCCATATGCTATGTAAGTCACCTCACTTAGATCTTACAACAATGAGGTCAATACTATTATTATTCTCAGTTTAAGAGAAGAGGAAGTGGAGGCAAAGGGTGCTTATATAATTTTCCCACAGTTACGAAGCTGATCGAGAACATTACTGGGAATCAAACTCTGGCAGTCAGACTCCAGGCTCTACTCTTTACCTGTGTCATCACACTGCCTCTAAAAAGACTGTGTGTGGACTGAGAAGGAGATCTGTAGACCCTAGTTTTGTTTTTACTGCTTACAGCTATGGACCCCTAACATTTCATCTAAACATCTATGTCTCCAAGTGTAAAACTAAACAAAGATTACAGAAATCTCCTCTGGGAAGGCTCAAATGAGACCACATGTGTGCAAATACTTTGCAAACTGTATATCGTAGTATAGACAGTCCAGTGTTATAAAGAACAGTGGCCTCAGAACCACTTGTCTTAACACAGACTCATTTCTTAGAAGGTTAGCTAACAGAGCCTCAGGGAATTTTGACTGAATTTCTATTGAAAAACTAAACAAAAATCAGGATGGAGTCTGGAGAAATTATGTGGGCACCTAAAAGAATTATATATCTTCTTGTTGTTGTTGTTGTTGTTGTTGTTGTTGTTGTTGTTATGCACCATCGAGTCACTTGCAACTCTCAGTGGCCTGATTTACAATAGCTCTACCCTATCCTAAGCCAGTCTTACTGACTCTGACACACCTAACCCCATAACCCTAGTTAACATGTCAATCATTTCATTTGAGGATCTTCCTTTCCTGCACTGTCCCTCCACCATTCCGAGCATGATGTTCTTCTAGGAATGGTCCCTCCTAGCCGTGTGGCCAAACTATGTGAGATGGAGCTTAAAAATCCTTCCACCAAGGAGAAACATGGTTTCACTCTTTCTAAGACAGACCTATTTGTTGCCCTGGCTATGCATGGTTTGTTTAAGACTCTTCACCAGCCCCACAGCTCAAAGGCATCAATTCCTTTTCTGTCATCCTTAATCATTGTCCAAGTGTCTGATGCAGAGCAAGTAATTGCAAAGACCATGGCATGGATCAGGTGCACCTTAGTCTCTAGACTGCTATCATTGCTTTTTAGCACTTTGGAGAGGTTGCTGACAGCAGACTTCCCCAATGCAATTCATTTTTTTTATTTCCAGACTGCTGGTGCCAAAATTGTTAATTATAGAGCCAAGCAAGATGAAACTGTTAACAATCTGAATCTCTTCTCCATCTACCACAGTGCTGTCAACTGGCCCAGTGATGAAAATCTTCGCCTTCTTGATGTTGAGCTTCAAGCTATATTGAAAACTACAGTCCTTTATCATCCTGAGGCCTTGTTTTTTGCAAATTCCTTCAGAGCAGCTTGGACTTCCTATTTAATCACCATTGCCTCTTGATCATATGTTGCTTCATTAAATTCTTCCTGTGTCAGCCAATTATTTTTGGTACAGTGACTCTGCGTACTCCTTCCATCTTCTTTTAGCAATTCCTGGATCATTCTACATTCTTGCCATAGCATCCTCAAATATTGCAACTCAAGGCTTGACTTTGTTCATCAGTTCCTTCAGCTTAAGAAATACTGAGCAAGTTCAGCCCTTTTGATTTTCTGACTCCAGCTCTTTACACATTTCATTATTCTTTCTCATCTTATTTGGTCTTTTTTCATTAATGATCAAGACCTCAAACTTGTCCCTGAGATGGTTTTGAAATTCAGGTGTGATAGACTCAAGGTCAAATTTTGGTTCTTATGGATTTGGTTTATCCTTGAGCTTTAATTTGAACTTACATACAAATAGTTGATGGTCTTTTCCACAATCAGCACTAGGCCAAGTTTTCACAGGTGATATTGAATTTCTCCTATGATTTTTTCCAAAGAGTTAATAGATCTGATTCCTATGCATACTATCAGGTGAAATCCATGTATATAGTCATCATTTATGTTTCTTATAAAAGGTATTTGCAATGAGTAAATCATGATTGTACAGAATTCTATCATTCTATCTCCAACCTCATTTCTGTCACCAAGTCCATGTTTTCTAGCTACTGATCTTTCTTCCCTCTTCCTAACTTTGCATTCTAATCACCATTATTATTAATGCACCTTGGTCACATGTTTGATCAATTTCTGACTGCAAAAGTTTGTAGAAGTCTTCTTCTCCCTCCTCATGGGCTCTGGTTGTTGGTGCATATAATTGAATGATAATAGTATTCACTGGGCTTCCTTGTATGCGTATAGATATTATCCTGTCACTCACAACATTGTATTTCAATATGGATCTAGAAATGAGTTTTTCAATTATGAAAGTGATCCCATTTTCCCTCATCTTTTCATCTCCAGCATAGTAAATCTTATAATTGTCCGATTCAAAATGTTCCATGCCAACTGATCTCAGTTAGGTGGTTAGAACTGATCTCATTTAGGTGGTTAGAACTGCTAGCCTTTCTAGCAGCAACTAAGCCCTTAACTTCTACATCACTGGGGCTGAGAGAGGGATAATCCTGGACTTAGAGAATCAGAAAAATCTATCTCTTCTTTGCCCATACTATCTCCTCTACCCAGATCACTCTCCCTATGCTCCCTCCTGTCAGCCACCATCACCTTGGAACTCTCATCTTCTGAATCTCAAGAAAATTGTTCCTGTCATTTTGACCAACTTGGTCAAATTTTTATCATATATTGTATCATGAGCATATAGCTTTTCTGAGTCATAGTTATAAATAGGTGCATTTTTACATTTATTTACTTATGTTTTGATTTTGTGGGCTCTACAAGATCAGGAACTCTAGTTTGTTTTGTTTTTTTTAAAATCTTGATAGTTCCCCTCTCCTATAAGTTTATAGGAGAGCTTATGCTCATCCTACTTATGATGTGATGAGAGGAAGATGGGAGAAGTGAAGGAAGGAGCAACCTCTGAGTCTGATGCCTACTGGGTTGCAAAGAAACTTGTTCTCTCTGCATCCTTATCTCTAAAATGGAAATGATAATGCATATTGTCTAGAGCTTGCTATGCATCTGATATCTGGACAATGAATAGAGATGACCAAAGGAGAATTGCTGCCTTTGAGTTTTAGTGTTGGAGAAAAGCACTGAACACCCCATGGACGGCCAAAGGAACAAACAAATATGTCTTGAGAGGGTGCAACCAAAGTGCTCTTTGGAAATAAGAGCGATGAGGCTTTGCTTCACACACTCTGGGTATGTTTCCAGGAGGGATTATACCTTGGAGAAGGACATGATGCTTGGAAGGGTGGAGGGTCAGCAAAGAAGAAACCTGGTGGATTGACATGATGACTGTCACAATGGGCTCTAGTTGTCAGGAAGGCACAGAATAGGACAGAGTTCAGATCCACTTTTGACTCATACTTGACTCAAACAACAACATGGTGAGAATTAAATGAGATAATCAATGAGATATTACTCTAAAACTTTAAAGTCAATGACATTTTGAGACAAAGCAAACTGTGGAAAGTATAATAGCATCCAGAGATGAAAATACAAGCTAAAATAGAAAGGGTATTTGATTTGTTCCCACTGGAATTGCAGCAGAAAATAAATCAACAAAGACTTAGCAGTGAAGGAGGCATATGACTGAGGAAGAGATTGTGGTTGTTACACACAATGGCTTCAGAATCAACTCATAGCTGACCCTCCAGCAGATTTCCAGAGGCTGTAAATTGCACTGAAGGAGAATTTTTCATCTTTCTTCCAATGAATGGTGGATTCAAACTGCCTGCCTTTGGTTTGGGAGTGCAATTCTTTACCACTAAGCCAACAGAGCTCCTTGAGAAACAGGTAAGTTTCACCTAAAAAGATGCAATAGAACACCTATTATCTCAACTTGCAAACTATCACATGTGTACATTAACCCACGGCCATCATACAGATTCTGACTCGAGGCGATTCTATTTGAGTGTAGAGTAGAACTATCCCCAAAAGATTTCCAAGGCTCTCATATTGGAAACAGGAATGGCATTTCCTAAACAACATGCCTCCAGAAACTATGAACATTGATAAATGTCAATAGTTTTAGAAAGGCTTCAGACCTTTTGTTCATAGGGTGGCTATGAGTTGTGCTTGACTCGAAGACAACAACAGCAACAACATTGTATTTAAAGGAACAGACTGTCACATCTTTCTCCTGCAGAGTGACCTGGTAGTTTCAGGTAGCAGCTGTACTTAACCAATGCATCACCAGGGTGTGTGTGTAAAAGAGAGAGAGAGAGAGAACGTGCACACTACATTTCCATTGATTTTATTCATATCTTATCACGAGTGCCTGTAACAATGTATCTGATACATGGTTGATTCTCGATATGTGTTGAATAGATAAATGGAGGAAGCTGAAAACATGGATAAAAGCAAATGTCTGATTTACTTAGAAAAGGGGGTTGATGTAGGCACAGTGTTTTTCTGAAGACTGAAGAGATCACACACATATCCAATAAACATAAATGTTGCTAAGCTGTTAGAATTTTGGTGGATTTGGGAATTTAGACGCCATTTGCATGGCTCATCTGCAGAATCTCTGTTTTCAAACTAAAGCTCCAAACACTGATATCTTCCCTAGTGAAAAAGAGAGCAAAGTACTCATCATTAAAACATTGAAATGGATGCTTGAATTAGGCCCAATAACTAATCATCACAAAGCTTTCATCTGACACTATGTGACACACAAAGACAGTGAAAGGAAAATGTGTTTGTAATTAGAATAAAGATGGAAACTACAGGAATGATCAGGAGCCTCTGAATTCAGGATGCCAATGAATGTCAATCATGCGATGTGCATAGAAATGCGGCACCACTGCAGACGTAGGTTAGCAGTCAGAAGTGGGTGAATTATGAACAAAATGCCATTTTTAAAATTATAAAATAAAAATGCAATAACTTATCTTTTGGAAGAAAATCTCTTAAAAGTGTCTTAACAGAAGAAGAAGAACTGAAAATAAACTGGGTACGGAAGACTTTTACCATTTTTTTTTAATGCTAAGAAGTAAGTTCCTAATCAGTAGCTGTGATAATGATCTGTAATCTCACCAATGTGAGATTGATGATAAATATCAAGCACTGATTTTTTTAATGACAAGAAGAAAGATACACAACATATTTTTAGTTGAGAGTCACTTATCTCTCTTTAATGCAAAGTTGTTATAGTCCAGCTGTTGTAATATAATTCAAATAATGTCTCTTCAAGGTATCATTTTCATGTGAATACCCTAGCAGAAAACTTTTAAACCATTGATACTCAAAGCCTCTTTTACCTAAGGCTTACATGAATGTTTGGAATAATTGCGTTCTTGTCTAATTATATAAAGACTAATTTAGAATCTCATTTACTTGGAGAGTCTTTGGCATAGCAAATACATTTAAGAAGCACACAAGAGCAGGTAATTAAAAATTAAAGTTAAAATCAACATGAAAAAGGTAATGTTGAAATTGGTTTTCACTTCTCTGATTTGTCATGGAGGGGTAATTAACTGCGGGGTGGGGGCAGTGTTTAAAAGGATTTCAAAGGTGCAGAGAAAGAGGCAGAATAATGCAATACTGCTCGGTGTGGGGGAGGGCAGGGGTCAATACTTTTCTTTCTAATCTATGTCCACTTGCAGTGTTGATTGCCTGCAAATAGGAAAGTCCACCTGGCTGAGTGTTGATGAGTGCTTGGAACTTCCAATCATTGGACACATTTCCACGTGTCCCCTGTCCTAGAAGAGTATGCCAATACAGGGAGGGTACGTCATTCAGACAAGCAGAGAATTACTATGCAGATATATAACTACTACAGCCACTTGAGCAATTACACCCCAAAAAAAGCATTCTGAGTGGTGAATAATGATATTTTTTACAATATGCAGATGGCTTTTATGCATATCATCTCAATTCATCCTTATTCCAACCCAAGAAAGAATATGTACTTTCTCTGCTCTAGAAATACACTCGGGCTGTGAATAAGGCACACCTCGTGCAACATTTTTCTAAGTCGAAATCATTTCCCCCAAGATTATCTTGATTGAGTTACAAAGCAAGTGGCCAAGTTTCTCCAAATATTAAGGGAGCAAGTGAGAATAAAACATGAGTAGTGTCAGTGTTTCTCAACGTACAATCTCTTACCAGAGGAATTAGTATCACCTGGAAAGTCATTACAAAGGCAAATTCTTAGGCCCAAATCCAAATGGAGTGAATTAGAAACTCTAATAGTGGGGTCCAGTCGTCTACAAGTTAAGAAGTCCTTCAGACAGATGCTCCTGAGGGAACCCTCTAATCTAAGGACAGGTGAGTGGGAACTGCTGTGCATTAGAAGCAAGGATACTCAGGGCTTGATCTTAGTTAGGTCACTCATTCATCTGTGAGATTGGGCAAGTTACATCACCTCTCCAGAATGCATTTACTAACTCTTTGAATGAAGACATTTCTCTAGGTGAATGCAAAGTGCTCATCACTCACTCGTATTTCCTGAACCTTCAGGAAGTATGATTTTACATCCCACTGGAGTAGCCACCCAACCTCATCATCATGACTTCCTTGAGCTCTCTTGCTGCCTTGAAGTCTTAAAGTTTCGTTTCCAAGTATGTCCAGTTAAGTGATAGCTCATCTTGTGCTTACGTGTGTTGGGTATCGTCTGTATCATGATTAAGACATTAGCTAATCTCAGAACAGGGACACAGAGAAAATGATTCGTAAAGAGAACAGGAATCAGAAATGGAAGATGAAGTCGACCCAACAAAGTAACTTGACAAAGACAAAGCTTCATCCAATTCCAATTCTACCAAGGTTGAGTTTAAGTTCAAACCCTAATTCTATTTTAGACTAACATGTGGATTTTCTTTTATTTCTGTCATTTTAAAACTTTATATATTTCCTATATCTTATTGCATTATATGGGTAAGTGCCTAGAATGATTGCCAGACATAAAAAGAAAAAAGAAAAAAAAAAAAGATAACATCCCAGGACAGGCTGATTTACAAAAATTTGCTTGTCATTCAGTCATTCAAGAAACATTCAGTAAGCCTCAGCCAGAAAGGAGCCCTGCATGAATCTACAGCTTTGCAATAGGAATACCCACCTCAATCTATCAGTCATGAAGGAACTGATGGTGTACCAATGAGTGAGTTAGAAATGGCCACATCTCCTGTGGAGGTTTTAGTTGCATTGAAATGATAGACATTATGAGAAAGTGTCATGGAAGCAAATACAGAGAACCTGACCTAAGAACAGGGATAAATAACAGCACAGAGAGGCAACAAAATAGTCATATTCTTAGCTGAGTTTATCTTTAGGGTGTAAAACATTCCTATTAACAACTATCTTTCTCTCAAATCAACACGGAAAGATCATCTCCTTTTGAGAAGGTTTCCCATCTTCTTCCTAGCTCAATCCTCCCTTCCCTCAGAGTATTTCTAAGAGCAGAGAATAGTTATAGACAGAGCAAGATTTAGGGGAAGTCTGCGTGAATTTTATAGGCATAACTTGGCTTAAGTATTTGCCACTACCCATTACTTTTAGCTATTATCCTTGTTATTCATGCGTTGATTCTAATATAGTCACATTAAAGTGTTATTTTCCCCACGAAATTTAAATTTTGCAAGAAATCATTGCAACTTCAAAAGCACTCATTGCTGTTAAGTTGGAACTGACTCACAAAGGACCCTCCAGCAGGTTTTCATCAGGGAAGAAACTGTCCAACTTTATCCCACAGAGTGGCGGGTGGGTTTGAACCACCAAAGAGACATGACCTTTCAGCTAACAGTGCACCTCTCTACACATTATGGCACCCCCTCCTAATCAAGTCCAATTACACACAAATTACTGGATTCTTGGTAAATGGAAGGCTGAGAAGGGAGTCTCTCATGCTGTCTACCTTGTACAAATCTCCCCACAGTTATCCAATAAAATGAGATCTAGAGAAGAAAAAAAAAAGCTTCCTGGCACAAAACCAGGTATAAACTTACTGTAGTTCTCAACAACACGACATCTGCTTCTGGCAAGGAACATGGGACACAGTGTGCCCATACATGCCAAGCCGGTCTCCAGTAGAACACCAAGGGGAGGATGCCAAGGGTGAAGATGGATCCAGCAAGGCAGAGAGCTTTCCGGCAGCCTTGTGTCTGGTAGCCAAATATCTCCTGCGAGAAAACCAAGATGGCGCCAAATCATGCTTAAGTATAATCAGCATTCAGTGAGAAATGACTGGCTTTAGGGATAGCACTGTAGAGAGTAAAGATATTCAGAGAAGAGTGGGGGTGGTGATGTGAAGAGATCAGAGAGTGAAGAAAGAGTATTGATCTCCTCCAAAACTTAAGGATCTCAGTCACAGGGTAATTAAGGTGTCATGAATTGAGTTACATTTTCCAAAAAGGAAAGTCAAACTGTCTGGTAGCCTGTTGTTGTTTTGTACTTTCAAGTCAGACATGTCTGACCCATCCAGCAGGTTTTCAGAGGCAATAAATTATGTAGGAGGCAATTGCCCATCTTTCTCCTGAGGAGCAGCTGGTACATTTGAAGAACATGCCTTTGGATTGATTGTACAACTCCTTACTCCACTAGACCACCAGAGCTCCTTAGTGGGTAAGTAGTTGTGCAGCTAACTCAAAGGCAAGTGGTTCGAATCTACCAGCTGGTGCAAAATATAAAGATGGGCAATCTCCTGCCATGTGATTTCTAGCCACCATGGAAGATCAGCTATGAGTAAATTCTGACTTAATAGCAATGAGTTTCGAGTTCCTGTACCTATAAATATTAACTCAGTTTGAAAAGTTTTTTTCCCTTCCTAAGTTAATGAAGTGGGTTCTAGAATGTGCAGTCTAAAATTGACCAAGCATGTATCAAGATGCATTAGTAATAATTGGTGACTGGAACACAAAAGTTGGAAATAATGATGTACTGGTAGTAAGAAAGTACAGATTTGGTGAAAGAAATGAAGCTGGAGAAATAATGATTGCCTTTTGTTCACTCAATGATTTATTCAAAGCAAAAAAAGCACAAAAGATGACAATAGGCCTCACCTGATGGACTGCACAGGAATCAAATTGACTATATCTGTGGAAAGAATCATCGGAGGAGCATAATATCAGCAGCCAAAAACTGACCAGGTACCTATTGTGGAACATGCCATCAATTGCTCATGTGCATGTTTAAACAAAGCTCAAGAAAATGAAAACTAGCCCACAGGAACCAGAATACAACCTCTGATCTATCCAAATTGAATTAAAGAATCATCTCAAGAACAGGTTTTAGGCCATCAACATCAATGATTGAAAACCAGAGGAATTGTAGGAGTGCAAAGAAAAAACAAAAATGGATGTCAGAAGGAACTATGAAAATTGCATTAAATCACTGAGGAGTCAAAACCAAAAAAAAAGAGACACCAAAGTAAAAAAGCTGAACAGAAGATTTCTAAAGTCAGATTAAGTAGACAAAGTAAAATATTATAACAAAATGTTCAAAGAGCTGGAGTCAAGAATAAAAAAGAGAAGAGCTGGCTTACCATTTCTCAAGCTGAAAGAACTGAAAAGCAAAGTAAAGACCTTCTAAAGATTAAATCCCTGTGTGCATCAAAAAGTTTTTCCCATTGAAAATCAAGGAACTCATGAAATATTATGCAAAATGGATGAACCTGGAGGACATTATGCTGAGTGAAATATCTCAGTCACAAAAGGACAAATATTGCATAGGGCCACTGTTATAAAGCAGGTCTGACATTGGAGTTGAGGGAAGACAGAGAAGAAAAGGGGGAATGATGTATACTGCATTGAAACAGTTGAGTGAGAGAACTGTTTAAAAGGGATATATGATTGGGTATTATTGTCATGACAGGAGTCCAGAATGACAGCTGTACAGTGGAGTGGACTTCGGGGGAGAGATTGCATAACAATGAAAGAGTTTTACTTTTAAAGGAGAATAGTGAACTGGGGAGGAGGGGGTGGGCAAGGAGAAAAGTGCAACAATGAATGATTGGAAACCCTAAATCTCTGTAAACTTTCATAATAATGAATTTTTTAAAAAGCAACTTTTTCCAACAGAGTTTTAAAAAACCTACTGACCGGAAAAAATCCATTTGGCAATACCTTTACAGACAAGCATATCCTATCTAAAGTTTACAGAATCCTAGAGGGCCTCCATAAGAAAAAGACTGATAACAATTATAAAATGGGCAAAAGATATGAAAAGACTTTTTAAAGAGGAAAGATATTTGAATGACCAACAGGCACATGAAGAAATGCTCAAAATCACTGGCAATAAGAGAGATGCAAATCAAAACCACAATGAGATACTATATCACCCCAGGAGCAGTGGGAAAGTTTAACAGGGCAGCAAGTCATTGGAGAGGATGTAGTGAGATAAAACCTCTTATACACTGTCTGTGGTATTAAAGGGTCAGTCCAGGAGAGGAAAACCCCAGATAAGATGGATTGACACAGCAACTGGGGTAATGAGGGTAGGTTCATCAGAGACAGTGAGATTGGCTCAGGATAGAACTGCATTCAGAGCTATTGTGCATGTATAGGGTCACCATGAGTCATAGTCGACTCAATAGCACATAACAACAAGGGTAGGGTGAAGTGAAAGGAAAGGAATAATGAAGGTTGTATGAGATATTGTAATAAATGACATTGATAAAATATAATTTTATTAAAAATTTAAGTTAATATTTGGATAAAACAGCAATTTAAAAAAAAAAATGGCACGACCACTCTGGAAGGCAGTTTGGCATTTCCTCAAAAAGCTAAACATAGAAATTCCATATGACCGAGCTATTCCACTGCTTGGACTATGACCCACGAAAATGAGAACTGAGAGATTTGTATACTAATGTTCATAGCAGCATTATTCACTCTAGCAAGAGCATGGAAACAGACCAAATGTCAAAGCACAACCGAATGGATGGAGAAATTCTGGTACATTCACATGATGGAATACTACGAAGCACACAGAAGCAAAGATATTACTTTCTCTCATTCTTTTTTTTATATTTTTTATTATTTTATACTGGTTTATTTACAAAGTTCGTATACATTGTTTTTTCACACCAGATCGCTCCCATTTCCTTCACCCCTCCCCATTAAATTGTCCAACCTTATGAGTAATCCCCCAGGAGTAATGCTTTTATAAATCACTAACTGAATTGGGAGGGTCTAGAGAGCATTGTGTTCAATGAACAAACTCAGTCCCTTAAGGACAAATACAGTGTAAGGCCATTATTTCTATTAGAGTATTTCTAACAGAAATATGAAGATAACTAGTAAAACATGTATGAGGATCCAAGGGAAGGAGGGTAGGAGCTGAGGGGTGAGAATGAACAGGGTGTAATCAAAGAGTCACAATTTGATGTGCGGGAGGAAGGGTGGGTAAAAGAAATGGGAAATATCCAACATGAAAAACAACATATACGAACGTTGTCAGTAAACCAGTATAAAATTAGAATCTTTATTTAAAAAAATTAGGAGAGAAGAACACAGAGGGAATTGACATGACCAAGCCCTGATTTGGATTTTCAGACTCCATAACAATGAGATAATATTTTGTTATTTAAAACCATCTATTTGTGGCATCTCTTTTTTACATCAGCACCAAGTATCTAAGACATTGAGCTATTCCATTTATAAAGTTCTGAGCCATTCTCTGGGTTCAATGTTTGGATGTGTTGGTTTATTTAAGTATTTCAAACATCCACTGATGATACCATTTTGTTGTTTTCAAATTACTGGAGTGAGCTCAGAAAAGCTGACCAACCTGCCTAACACCACTCAGCTAGGAAGTTCTGCTGTCAAAATTTAAACTCATGTCTTTCAACCGCCAAGTCTTGAATTTGATTCACACAGGATGGAAGGCATAGATGAGGGATGTAACTAACTTTTCAAGACCAGCAGAAGGGGCTAGAATCAAGCTTTGACTTCAGAGTCAGGATTTGGTTATTTTACTGCAGAAGGATTAACAACTAAATGGAACTGTCCTTGGAGAATTTGAGATAGAGTTATGAATTACCATTCTCCTGTGTTTTCCGTAAGAAAATAATGAAATCAAGGAGAAAAATCACAGATATTATTTGACGCTATGGTGG
>NW_006400117.1:45606-48358 GCF_000299155.1 Elephantulus edwardii
AGAGAATAGTGCAACAAGGAATGAATGGAAACCCAAAATCTCTGTAAATGTTTATGAAAATTAATAAAATATAGAAAAAAAAAAGAAATCAAGTGACATATTGTAATGGGTAAGTCTGCTGCCAAGGTCCTTTTAAGAGTACAAGAGTTCAAAAAGAGAAAAAAGAATTTATAAGAGTTCAGCTCTCTTTTCTCTCTTCACACCTTTCCTTTACTTTCCAGAAGTCCGTTCCCATTTTCCCTTTTCTTTCCTTTTCACTTTAGGTTTTTTACATGACTTATTTTTCACTAGCAATGCCTCTGCCTTATTGCCTTAATAAACCCTATTCACTTAAATACAAGAGTTGAGGATATAACTTTTAAAGATTGAGATGCACCTGACTCAAGCCATAGACTTTTCAATTGCTTCATAAGCATGTGAAAGTTGGTCTATGAATAAGGAGAACAGAAATAAATATCCATGTCTTTGCATGTTGGCTAAGAATGTTTGAAAAATCATGAACTTAAAAAACAAAACAAAACAAATCTGTTTTAGAGGAGATTCAATCAAGGTGCTCCTTACAGGCAAGAGCTGTGATGCAAGGCTGTGATACTTTGGACATATTATGAGGAAGGATCAATCCTTGGAAAAAGACATTATGGTTGGAAAGGTAAAGAATCATGGAAGGAGAGAAAGCACCCCAAAGAGCTGAGCTGACACAGAGACTGTAACAATCGGCGTGATGAAGAGCGGGTGAGGATGGATTAAGACAGGCCGCGTTTTGTCCTGTTGCTAGTCCGCTTCAGTGGTGGTGGTTCTACCCTGTTGAGTCAGAACCAAGCCAAAGCTGATCCTCCAGCAGGTTTTCAGAGGCAGTAAATCACATGGGAGGGAATTACCCATCTTTTTCCCACAGAGCAGCTGGTGGATTCAGGCCACCTGTCTTTGGAATTGCAGTGCAGCTTCTTACCATTAAACCACCAGAGCTCCCTTGAAAGCAGCTAACAATATAGGTAAAAGCAAAATTTCTAGACCAGGCATTTTGATTCAAAGCCTATCTCTACCACTCACCAAGTATATGACCTTGGACTACTTATTTAACCTTTTATTCCATGGTTTGTTCTCCTATACAATGAAGGTGGTGATAGAATCTACATCACTGGATTGATGTGTCTAAGTGATGGACAAGCATTTAGTGTTGTTGTTGCTGCAGGAATATTACACAATAATTTTATTAAGTGACCAGTCTTCCTCAACACAGATCAAAATCTTACTACTAGTTCATTGATTCCAAGGATTTCTAGTTTCTATAGTTCTACTGCTGCTAGGATTGCCCACTAAGGATCAACCTTGGAGGGTTGACAAAGATGAGAAAAGAAGCAGAGGGGAGTAAAAATTATTAAGTAGATAAGTGGGGTGAAAGGAAAGGCAATAGATACTGAAGTTTTGATTGTTGTTTTTGTTGTTAATTGCCTTCGAGTCCAGCACAACTCAGGAACAAAAGGCTTGAAGCCCCTCTGCAACTGTTGACATTTACCAAAGTTCATAGAGTTTCTGGAGGCATGTTGTTTAGGAAATGGATGCCACTCCTGCCTCCAAGCCTGTCATAGTATCTTATTGTTGTTAGGTGCCATTGAATCACCTGAGTTGTATAGCAACACTATGTACAGCAGCTCTGAACCCTTCCCTGTCCTGAGCCAGTCTCACTAATTCTGACACACCAACTCCCATTGCCCCAGTTACTGTATCAATCCATTTCATCTGGGGTCTTCCTCTCCTGCACTGTCCATCCACCCTCCGAGCGTGATGTCCTTCTCCAAAGACTGATCTCTCTTGGCCGTGTGCCCAAAATAACTGAGGCAGAGCTACAAAATCCTAGCATCCAAGGAAAGACTTGATTTCAACCTCTCTAAGACAGACCAATTTGTTTTCTTGGCAGTCCATGGTATGTTCAAGATTTCTCCAGCACCACAGCTCGAAGGCATCTATTCTTCTTCTGTCATCCTTAGTCATTGTCCAACTCTCTGAAGCACAACAAGTAATTGAGAAGACCATGGCCTGGGTCAGCCTCACCTTTGTATCTAGATGGACATCGTTGCTCTTCAGCACTCAGAAGGGGTCTCTGACAGCAGATTTTCTCAATGCAATTTGTCTTTTGATTTCCTGACTGCTAAGAGTTAAGAGTGTTTTTTGTGGATCTGAGCAAGTTGTAATTGCTATCAACCTCAGTCTCTTCTCCATCTATTATGGTGCTGCCAGTTGGCCCAGTGATGAGAATCTTTGTCTTCTTGATATTGAGCTTCAATCCATATTGAAGACTACATCCTTGACCTTTTGCAGCAAGTGCTTCAGGTCTTCTTGAGTTTCATCAAGCAAGGTTGTACCATGAGCATATCGTAGCTTGTTAATGAACCTTCCTCCAATCCTGATGCCACACTCTCTACTCCTCATAAAGCCCTGCTTCCCAAATTATCTGTTCTGCATACAGATTGAAAAGGTATGGGGACAGTATGCATCCCTGACTCACTCCTTTCCTGATTTTGAACCATGCAGTGTTTCCTTGCTCTGTTCTGGAGACTGCTTCTTGGTCTGAGTATAGGTTTCATATAAGGGCGATCAAGTGTTCTGAGATTCCCATTTTCCTCAAGGTTAGCCACAATTTGTTGTGATCCATACAGTCAAATACCTTTTAATAGTCAAGGAAACACAGAAAGACATTCTTCTGGTACTCTTGGCTCTCTGCCAAGATCCATCTGCCATTGGCAATAATATC
>NW_006400117.1:49163-81969 GCF_000299155.1 Elephantulus edwardii
ATTCTCTAAAACAAAATGAATGAACAAGAAACTAATGTGATTTGTCAACATTTGCACAAATAAATTTTTACGAGAACTAGAACATGCACCTTTAAATTTACCAATTTCTGTAACTCAATTGATAAAGATTACACTAAAGAGAAAGTCTTTGTGACCACGCTGCAGGTTTATAATAATAACAACTCAATAACAACCTACGATATGCTTTCCTTTATAATTAATGGGTATCCTTTCTATTATTAGCAGTATATATAGGTCCTTAAGTGTTACCCCTATTTAGCATGTCTTTGATTAAATGTTCACATTGTCTTATAAAACAAACTCTCCGTCGATTTTGCAAAGCAGACTATCTATCCTAACATGAAATCTTACCTTTCCAAGTTCAGGTTATTGCTCTGCAGGGGCAAAGCCTGGAATACCTCTGTTGCTCCATTTCTCTGGGACAATGGTCTATAGCTCCTACACTGTGCAATGTGTCAAACCTAATTTCCATATCCATCCTGACCTCATACCACCATCCTTGCTTCTATGCCTTTTTATTTCCCTAACACCAATAAACTTCTATCCTCCAAACTAATCATTTGAGTCATCCTTTTAAAATGGCCTATGTTAAAGCTCCGTCACGTTGACGGTAAACTGAATCTCCTTATAAATGGCCTGAGTTAACTCTATATCCTTTACAAAACAAAAAATTATATGGTGTGAGCCTTCCAGTTTTCAGAATATCCTTGTGTTCTTGATAAAAACAATGTAAATTTAAATAGTATCGTCATGTTCTAGGGAACTCTGGTGGCCTAGTCCATTAAAAGGCACATCTGGCAGCTCAATTCCACCAGCCTCTCTGAGGGAGAAAGATGGGCCGTCTCTTCCTGTGTGATTTCTAGCCTCTGGAGCCCAGTGGAGGGCCCCCTCTGGGTCGGTTCCGGTTTGAGAGTCCTGAATTTGAGTTCAATCTTCGCTTTCCAGGTTTGACTGGCGATGATTGTGTGTCTGGCACAGGAATCGGTGAGGATGATGCAGGAGCAGGCTGTGATTCCTGTGATGGGACACAGGGCCACGTGGGGCTGGAAGCAACTCTACCAAAACTACCACAGCCTACAACATGATCAAACAGTAACTTGCTGTGGGCTTTTAAATTTAAAAAAAAAAAGTTGAAATAATATTGTTATTGATATTATTACTGTGTGCTGTCTAGCCTGAACTGATGAATGGCTGCCCTTCCCACGGGTATTCAGAAACTGTAAATCGCCCAGGAAGAGATGGTCCATCTTTCTCTCATGACGTAGCTGGTGGATTCGAATCAGCTTTTGAGTTCCTCCAGGCTGGCAGCACAACTCCTTACCCACTGGGCCACCAGAGCTCCTCATTCAATGCTTTATGAGTTACAAAGGAGGCAGATGTTTTTATAAAAGTTACCTACCAGATTTCATTTCCTGCTAAATCAGTGGTTGTTGTTTTGGTGGGGTGGTATACCGTTCAGATGGAAAAGACCTATAGCTGATCCTCGTCCTTCTCCAGCGGAGCAGCTGGTGAATTCAAACCTCATGCTTTCAGGATTGCAGTGTAGCTTCTTGCCACTCAGCCACCAGAGCCCAAATATTAGTGGCAGTAGACAGAAAGCTAGACAATGACTAGGGATGATAAAAGGAGAATTGATGCCTTTGAGCTGTGGTGCTGGAGAAGAGTATTGAATATATCATGGACTGCCAAGAAAACAAACAGGTTCAGCCTAGAGAGGGTGAAACCAGGCTGCTCCTTGGAGGCAAGAATTCTGAAACTTTGTCTGACATACTTTGCACATGTTGCAAGAAAGGACCAGCCCTCGGAGAGGGACGTCATGCTTGGGTGGAGGGACAGTACAGGAGAGGAAGACCCACAATGCAATTCAGTGACTGGAGTAAGGAGGGTTAGGTGTGTCAGAGAGAGTAAGATTGGCACAGGATAGAACAGGGTTTAGGGGTGTTGTACACAGGGTCGCTATGAGTCGCAGGTGACTCGATGGCACAAGACAACAAGATTTAATTTGCAACAGCGTAATTACTATTGCTACAGTAATAGTAGCTAACATTGAGCAGAGAGGACCCATGGCTAAGGCACTCTCTTCTGGTTTAAGAAGATTAAAATATCTTTACTCACCACAAAGCTAATGAGTAAATCCGAAGGAGGCCTCCACCTGGACCTCTCAACCCAAGGCTTTGTCAACTTTATATTTATGAGCCATTTCCCAAACAGAAAAGTTATTTTTCCCCTCCCCACTTATCCACACAGGAGAGTTGATTTAGTCCCCAAGAAGGGGTTAATATAAAACAGGGAAGGGTGATTTGGGAGGAGAGAAACTCAACGGAAGTTAATGAAGTACATTACGGTTCCTCCTCATTCTGGTTTTCCATTCAATGTTGTTGTTGTTGTTGTTGTTGTTGTTATGTGCCGTCGAGTTGCTTGCAACTCATAGTGACCCTATGTACAACAGCCCTAAACTCTGCTCTGTCCTGTGCCAATCGCACTGTCTCCAACACTCCCATCCCAATTATCCTAGTCACTGAATCAATCCACCTCATAGAGGGCCTTCCTCTCCTGCGCTGTCCCTCCACCCTCCCAAGCATGATGTCCTTCTCCAAGGACCTGTCTCTCCTCACAACATGTCCAAAGTATGTTAGATGGAGCCTCAGAATCCTTGCCTCCAAGGAGCCACCCGCTTTAACCCTTTCCAGGACAAATCTGTTTGTTTTCCCAGCGGTCCACAGTATTCTCATGTGCTTTATTAATAGTCTGCAAATAGACTAGCCGTATGCTAGGTACAGAGATATAGGAGCCTGATGTCAGCCTCAAGTTCACTAGTTTAGTGATAAAGAGAAATACACAAACAGGTAAGCTGGGACAAGGAAAGTGTTATATAGAGGAATAACCACATAAAGTATTATTTATCTAAAAGGCACTGCTTAATTATATTATTAATTATACTGAGATCACAAAGATATATCAACAGTGTTAGCCTAGGCACATTGGGGAAATAACCAGTGTTACTCCAGGAGCTTGCCTTAGTGGCTCAATGGTGTCACTAGAGGGGTGTTGGGGTGCAGACAACACTCTCTGATGCCGTTAGAGAAGCAACACCTAAATGACCTCAGCTTCTGCAATGACCAAGTTGGACAGAGAAATGTCACAAGGAGAGGAGAAGCCAAAGTAAAGGGGACATTAAGGTTGGTTTCACTGGTCACCCTGTGTCACCCAGCACATGCCGTCATCACCCACCAGTCAGGATGCAGGCAGACCTCAGTGCCTGCAGCTGGGTGAATGGAATGGTCTCTGCTGACAGCTGAGGAAGAAAGTGCGTGAGAAGCGCTTTTGATCTCCTGCAGTGGTTCAGCTGGATGGGGTGTCTGCCTAAAGGAGCGGGTCACACCTATCCTATGGCAGGATGGGCTGGGATGGTGTACACTACAAGTAACACCAGCCCCAGCGATGCCACTATATTGGTTTATGGACCATCACATGCACATAAACCTGCTGACAAGTTTTCTGTGGCAAGTTTAGAATGGGGATCCACAATTGCCTGTTGAAGTGGGAGGAACTGAACAGACTTTAAGTTCATTGCATTGTAAGGTCTACTGACAGATAATTGCATTTTAAATGGTGACAATTTGCATGGCACTGTTTATTATTACCCTGCAGTGATTTGCTCCATACATTTATGGACTGACTGCCTGTCTTTCACGTCCTAGGAGCCCTGGTGGCACAGTGGTTAAAGAGTACTTAGTTGCTAATGAAAAACAGCTGGCAGTTTGCACAGCTCAGCTGCTCCAGCACGAGAATCAATGTGGCACTTGGCTTCCGTCAAGGTTCAAAGTCTTGAAAACCCTAGAGGGTAGGTCTACCGTCTGCAGGATTGCTGTGTGTTGGAATCAAGTAACTCCCAGTGGTTTGGTTTTTATAATAGTTGTTGTTTCATTTTGTTGGTTTTCATGCCCCTAAATATGGAGGGAGCTCTGGCAGCCTAGTGGCAAGAAGCTGTGCTGCAATCCCAAAGGCAAGCAGTTCAAATCCACCAGCTGCTTCATGGGAGAAAGATGGGCAATGTCCTCCTGTGCAATTAACTGCCTCTGAAAACCCGCCAGAGGATTAGCAATGGATCACTTCTGACTCTATGGTACAAGTATGTGTGAAGGAATTTGCTTCACTACTCTACATTCAACTCATGTTCACCTCTTACAAAATGTGATCACACAACCAAGAAGAGAATATTGGATAAATATCAAATCCACAGCAAATTCTTTGTAACTTGGACTATGACATTCTACTGATCCTTCTTCAGTTTGCAAGTTCTACTCTTCTCTCTATCTCTAGGCATCTAGACCCTTCAGCATCTAAGACTAAGACTTGGGCTTTCATGTGTCCAAATTTTCTCTGTGGCAAGATTCCTATGCTCAAGAAGTCAATCTGTGCTATCGAGGGCAATGGTGTGTGAAAACTCCCTCACTTAATGGCCTTTTTGGGATCTAGAGACTGTCTCCTCAGGAAAACACACCCACAAACATCTCCACAGGGATCCAGGAAATTCACAGAACCAAATAAGAGCCTGGACCCAGATGTTCATGAGGATGAATTAAAGCTGTTCTTTCACAGTGTACCCTTGGTATCTCAACTCAGACTCTATATTTACTAAGCATGAAAATGTGGGCACATGAAAATAGATAAATGGGTCACCATAGGAGGACATAATAGTAGCTATTGGCATAGAAACGTCAGAGAATTAAGCCATTACCTGGTCACCAACTACTGAGTGTAGCGCTCAGTCCCAGAACCTACCAACAGAACCATCTCTCAAAGGGAAGACTCACGCTAACCAGCTTTTATAGTCTGGTTGTAGTGAGAGAAAAGATGCATGTCACTATCTCAGCTCCCAGATGGACTCACGGGTTGGTACTACTGAGAGAAATGTCTTCTTTAGTACAATTTCCACGATTGTGATGGCTCTGACAGCGGAGCCGTTGGCAAGAGAAGAAGTGCTTCTAACGAGCTTCAGAAAATTCTTATAGGCACATTTCCCATTTTTATTAAAACATGCTTTCTTTAAATACATTCATTCACATAATCAAATTATCATAAAAGCAATAAACCAGTAAGGCCTGGGAGCCACTTAGTCACTTTAAGATACCTGCGCTTTTCTCTACTGTCATTGTTAGACAGTTCAAAGTTTTCAAATTATTTTTTCAAGATTTACTCCCTCAAAATAATCTTTCTCTTATTTCTAAATTCTATGTGTAAAAGAATGCTCCACTGTAATTTCTTTGTGCTACAGAGATGTATGCTAAATGAGTACAATTTACCTCGTTGCTAACTCTTTATACAGATCCCTATATCAGTAGTTTCTTCTCTCCCATGTGTTACTACTTATGGAGGAAAGCTGGTCCTATCCTCACTAAGTTACCAATCTGCCTCTATGTTATTTGACATCTGCTCCTTAGAGTCAAGAATCATGAAGCATTATCATACATAACTTGAGCGCGTTGCTAGGAGAGGCCATTCTTTGGAAAGGGGCATTGTGCTTAGAAAGGTGGAGAATCAGTGAAAGAGAGGAAACCCCTCAACTAGATGAATGGACACAGTGATTGCAGCAATGGGCTCATGAGTGTCAGAGATGATGAGGATGGCCCAGGATAGGATAGTGTTCAGATCTGTTGCTCACAAGCCTCTATGAGTTGAACTCAACTTGACAGCACCCAACAATAGCAGATCCAAGTAAGAAATTTTCAAAGTAACTACCTAAAAATCTCCAAATGGAAGTGCAGATAGAATGTTCCGCAGACAGGTTTCTTATTGGTATAGAAAGCATTTATCAAAACTTCAAATTGGCCCCCAGTTATTTTCACATAAAAGTTTTGATTTCTGCCTTTGCTTCAAAGTAAATCAGAAATTGTGACAACACTGTGCCTATATTTCCACATTAAATCAACTGGAGAGCACCAAAAGACAGGTACAAAATAACCCAGGAAATAACCCACGTACCCATCATTGAGACAGAGAATGATATACTGATATAGACATACACACCACAGAGTTTTATACAGCAGTTCAAATAAATGAACTACAGCAGTGCAGAACAATATGGCTCTCAGTAATACTAAGGTAAGCAAAGAACAATCAGTCCCAGAAGATTACAATGTATATGAACTTTGTAAGTAAACCAGTATAAAATTTAAAAAGAAACAGGATTATCAACAGCATGATAAGCATTTTATAAAATTAAAAACAATCAAAATCCAAAGTATTTTTTTGGCTACATCTCTTGTTGTTGTTGTTGTTATGTGCCATCAAGTCATCTGTAACTCATAGTGACCCTACTTACAACAGCTCTAACCCCTGTTCTATCCTGTGCCAAACTCATTATCTCCAACACACCTACCCCAATTACCCCAGTCACTGAATCAATCTACCTCAAAGAGGGTCTTCCTCTCCTGCTCTGTCCCTCCACCATCTCAAACATGATGTCCTTCTCCAAGGACTGGTCCTTCCTTGCAACATGTCCAAAGTATATCAGTTGAAACTTCAGACTCCTTGCCTCTAAGCAGCAGCCTGGTTTAACCCTCTCCAGGATGAAGCTGTTTGTTTTCTTAGCAGTCCATGGTATATTTAATACTATTCTCCAACACCACAGTTCAAAAGTATCAATTCTTCTTGTATCCTTCCTCGTCATTGTCCAGCTCTCTGATGCCTAGAAGTGATTACAAACACCATGGTCTGTATCAGGTGCACCTTAGTCTCCAGAGGCTACATCCAGATAAAAGATGTAAAGCAAAGTAATGTTGAAAGCAAGCTGTGGGATAATGGCAGGACTTCAAACTGGCTCTTCTAGGCTCAGTTATGTTTGGCTAATTAAAACCAGAAGGGACCCAAATTTGAAAATTATGGTGTTGTTATGTGCCAATGAATTGAGTCTGACTCATAATAATCCTACGAACAACAGATCTGAACCCTGTTCTATGCTTGTCACCTCTTCTACTCTTCAGCTCATTGCTGCTGTCATTGTGTCAATTCATCTCATTGAGAGTCTTCTTGTCTTTTGCTTATCCTCCACCTTTCCAAGCATGATATCTCTTTCCAAGGACTGGCCCTTCCTAACAACATGCCCAAGTATGTGAAACATAGCTTCACCATTCTTGCCACAAAGGAGAACTCTAGTTGAGTCTTCTTCAAGGCATATCCATTTGCTTGTTTGGAAGCCCATGGAATATTCATCACCCAGGAAATTAAAAGATGAATTTCATTGGAAATGTCTGCTGTCAGAAACAACTCCAAAGTACTGAAAAGCAATGATGTCAGTCTGGAGACGAAGGTGTGCCTGATCGAGGCCATAGTATTTGCAATTGCTTGCTATGCATCAGAGAGCTGGACAATGGTTAGGAATGACAGAAGGAGAATTGATACCTCTGAGCTATGGTGCTAGAGAAGAATAACATGGACTGCTAAGAGAACAAACAGGTTCATCCTAGAGAGGGTGAAATGAGGCTGCTTCTTAGAGGCAAGAGTTCTGAAGCTTCACTTGACATAGTTTGAACATGTTGCAAGGAGAAACCAGTCCTTGGAGAGGGATGTCTTTCTTGGGAGGGTTGAGGGACAGCACAAGAAAGAAAGACCCTCAATGAGATGGATTGATTTAGTGACGAGGGTAATGGTGGTAGATGTGTCAGAGACAATAAGATTGGCAAAGGTTAGATCAGGGGTTAGGGCTGTTGCACATAAAGTCACTATGAGTTGCAGGCCACTTGATGGCACATAACAACAATAACTCAAAGACATAGATTCTTCTGTCTTTATTAAAACTTTGAGGTATATATGAAGTAATTGAAAAGACTATGGCTTGGATCAAGCGGCCTTACTCTTTAAACTGATATCCTTGCTCTTTAGCATTTTGGAGAGGCCTTTGACAGCAGACTTTCCCAGTGCAATATGTCTCGTGATTTCCTGACTGTTGATACCAAGGGTATTGATTGTGGATCCAAGTGAGATGCAATTATTGACAATTTCAGCATTTTGTCTATCATGGTGTTGCCCGTTGGCCCAGTGGTGAGTTGTTTTCCCTTCTTGGTGTTAAGATATAATCCATATTAAAGAATGTAGTCTTTAACCTTCTACAGCTAGTGTTTCAAATATTTCTTACTTTGAGCAAGCAAGATTGTATTATGTACATAAAGCAGGTTGTTTAAGAGTGTTCTTCCTATCCTTATGCCAAATATTTCTTCATGAAGTCCAGCTTCTCAAATGATTTGCTCGGTGTACAGATTAACTCAGCATAAATAAGGATAAAGCCCTGACACACATATGTTTTAAAAAAATTTTAAACCATGCAGTGTACCCTTACTTTCTGTACTTCTTGATCTAGAAATAGGTTTCATATGAGCATGATTAAATGTTCTAGGATTCCCACTCTTCCCAATGTTAACAAGTTTGCTATGATCTACCCAGTAAAATATCTCTTTGCATTGTCAATAAAACACTAATAGACATTCTTCTGATATTCTGGCAAGGTCCATCCATCTGACATCAGCAATGATACCCCGTGTCCATAGCCTCTTCTGAAGCTAGCTTGAACTGTTGGCAGTTCTTTGTCAATGTAATAGTCTACCCATTTTTGTATGGTCTTCAGCAATATTTGCTTGCATATGCTATCAATGATATTGTTCAATAACTTTCACATTCTATTGAATCACTTTTCTTGGGAATGAGAAAGAATAAACATAAAATGTTAACGGAAGAGAAGGTTAACAGAAAAATTTACAGGTAAAGGTCCTAGTAAATAAATATGTAATCTTCCTTTTATAAAACAAGAGCAGCATATGTATTCTACAACAACCAAAACTCTTGACCCACAACAATATCTAACTCAAAAATGGCTGCTTTAAACCTATTTTGCTCTCCCCAACCCTGACAATAATCCTCATCAGTCTCCAGAAAGAATTCACTACTTCTCTTCTGAATGTTCCAATCCAGGCTTCAGAACTTATTCTTTTCTGATCTGATTATCATTCGAGTAAAGATCCAATATGTTATTCATAGAATTGTTATGAGTCATAGCTGATTTGATGATACCTAATAACAATAGCATACTCACACGTTACAAGTTTTATTTTGTTCCTTTTCACTGCATCAGCCATGACTGAATGAATTTGAGCTGATTCAATAACGTGGATCATGGCTATCTTGAGAAAAGGTCAGGTTTGAGAGGTCAATATGGGTAGAAATAGGTTATTGTCAAGATCCTAGCTTTAGTTTGAAAAGGAATGTTTGTCTCATTCTTATAAATGCTTAAATGAATAACTAAAATAAAATTGACTACTGTGCCTGCTCCAAGCCATAGTCTTCTCAATACTTGTTATGCATCAGAGAGCTAGACAATGACTAAGAATGATTGTTGTTGTTGTTATGTGAAGTTGCCTGTGATCCATAGTGACCTTATGTACAGCATCTCTGAAGCCTGTCCTGTCCTGAGCCAGTCTCACTAATTCTGACGCACCAATCCCCAATGCCCCAGTTACTGTGTCAATCCATCTCATCCAAGGTCTTCCTCTGCAGTGCTGTCCCTCCACCCTTCCAAGCATGATGTCCTTCTCCAAGGACTGGTCTCTCCTGGCTATGTGCCCAAAGCATGTGAGACAGAGCTTCAAAATCCTAGCCTCCAAGAAGAAACTTGATTTCACCCTCTCCAATACAGATTTATTTGTTTTCTTGACAATCCATGGTATGTTCAAGACTCTTTTCCGGCACCACAATTAGAAGGCATCTATTCTTCTTCGGTCACTCTTAGTCACTGTCCAGCTCTCTGATGCATAGCAAGTAACCTTTGAGCTGTGTTGCTGGAGAAAAGTGTTGAACATAACATGAACTGACAAGAGAACAAACAGGTCTTTCCTCAAAAGGGTGAAACCAAACTACTCCTTGGAGGCAAGAATTGTGAAGCTCTGTCTCACATACTTTGAGCATGTTGCCAGGGGGACCAGTCCTTGGAGAAGAATATTATGCTTGGAAAAGGGGGAAAGATGGACCCAGGATGAGATGGATTGACACAATGACTGAGGTAATGCGGTCAGATGTGTCGGAGAGAGACTGGCTCAGGAGAGGACAGGGTCCAGAGCTGTTGTACATGGGGTCACCATGAGTCACAAAAGACTTGACGGTACCTGACAAGAACAAAAACCAAGTGTATTGATTGTGTTTGCAAGTAAGATGAAGTCATTGACAGTTTTAATCTGTTTCTGTATCTATCATGATATTGTCTATAGGTCCAGGAGTAAGAATTTTTATTTTCCTGACATTAAGAATCACAATCAATACATTTGGTTCCAGAAGTCACGAGATCAGGAGATGTATTGCCCTGGGAACAATAATGTTAGTTTGAGGATTAAGGTGTGCCTTATTCAATCCACTTGCTATGCTTTTGAGAGCTAGACAGTAAACAAGGCTGACATAAGAAGAAAGGATGCATTTGAACTGTGGTGTTGGAGAAGAGTACTGACTATCCCATGGTCTGCCAAAAAACAAACAGATACGTCTTAGAGAAGTTGCAGCCAGGTTGTTTCTTGCAGGCAAAAACGATAAAGGTTTTTTTCACACTTTGGCTATGTTGCTTGGAGAAGCTAGTTCTTAGAGAGGGACATCATGCTTGGGAATGTGGAGGGATGGCAAAAGAGAAGAAGACCCTCAACCAGGTGGATTGACACAGTAACTGCAGCTATGGGCTGAAGTGTATCAGAGATTGTGAGGATGGCACAGGCTAGGACAGGGTTCAGATCTGCTGTTCATAGGGTCTCCATGATTAATACTCAACTCAATAGCACCTAACAGCAACAACAAAAGTAAAATAACTCAACATGGGCAAATAATCAATGTGTCATGAGCCAGTTATCATGGACAATAAAATTCTGTACATCTGAGGTCTCAGAAAACAGACAGGAAGAAAGATGACATGATACGAGAAACAATAGCCTCTCAAATGAATAGGGCTCTCACATCCTGAGGCCCAAATCATATTCTCTTTTCCCGAACACTGAGACCAGATGTCTGCTTGATCTATTCACTGGAATTAGCTGCCTCACCGTGTAGTAGTCCTACTCCCCTACGCAGTCCACACCACGGTGACTTTTGCCCCACTCCCAGGAAATATTTGGTAAAGTCTGAAAACATTTTTGCTCATCACAATTGACTGCTACTAGAACCTCGCAGATAGAAACCAGAATGCTGCTAAGTATCCATACAAAGCATAGAACAGACCCCTACAAAAAAATACTATCCAATCAAAAGCGTGTCAAATTGTCAATTGTGTCAAAGGTGAAAAAGCCTGGCTGGAGGAGATGAGTTTCTCCCACATAATCTAAGGAAGGCACTAAGTCTTAAGGATTGGATATCCTCTTTAGCACCGGAAAGAGAACTACAAAGTTGTGGTATTGATATGTTGATGAACAAAGAATTCACAATTAATATTAAATGATCACCTTCATATCAACAACATGGATTACATTTCAGCATCTGAAGAACAAAAATCCTCATCACTAGCCCAAGAGGCAACATCATGACATGGAGAAAAGAGTGAAACTGCCAACAACTTTATCTTACTTGGAATCACAATTAACATCCTTGGTACCAGCAGTCAGGAAATCAGGAGATGTCTAAACATCTACAGTTAGGGACCTCTCCAAAAGATTGAGGAATAATGTTATCAGTTTGAAGGCTAAGATGCATCTGATTCAGGCCACGAACTTTCCGATCACTTGCTACGCATCTGAGAGCTGTACAATGAATAAGCATGACAGAAGAATTGATGTCTTTAAGTTGTGGTGTTGGGGAAGAGTACTGAACATCCCATGGACTGCCAAAAGAACTATCAAATATAACTTGGAGAGCATGCAGCAAGAGTGCTCTTTGGAGAAGATGACGAGGCTTTGCCTCACATACTTTGGGCATGTTGCTAGGAGGGGCTATTCTATAGACAGAGAAATAAAGCTCCAAAAGGTAGAGGGTCAGTGAAGGAGAGAAAGACCCTCGATCAGGTGGATTGACAGTGACTGCTTCAATCGGCTCTAAAGTGTCAGAAAGTATAAGGATGGCGTAGGATAGAACACGGTTCAGATCTATTGTCCATAGGATCACTATGGGTCATTCTCAAGTCGACAGCACCTAACAACAGTAGTATAATGCATGTTGAAACTGGGCAATGAATAAGGAGGTCTGAAAAAGAATTTACGTTCTTGAATTGTGTGATTGTCAAAGAATATTGACTGTACTGTGGGCTGCCAGAAGAACAAATAATATGTCTTAGAACAAGTACATCTCTAATGGCCCTTAGAAGCAAGAAAGGTAAGACTTAGTCTTACATAGTTTGGAAAAATTGTTAGGAGGGACTGACTACTCTGAGGAGAAAAGTCCATCAACAAGAGAAAGATCTTCAGTGAACTCATACATAGCAGTGATTTTAAGGATGTCTAAGGACCAGAAAATGTACCCTGGGCGGCTATGAGTCAGAGTCAAGTTGACAGCCCTTAACAACAGTTTAGCAAAAATTACACTCAAGTTAAGTCTCCAAGGCTAAGATCCCTGTACAAGTGCTCTGCATTTTTCCTTCTTCTATTCTGTGTCAAGGAGTTAAAGAGGCACTAAAGATAAGGCAGAGTTTTGCGAGCAGAGTACAAATAAGGGCATGGGTTGGAAAGAATAAACTATTGAAAACATCTGCTGCCCAGACACTACTGCTCTGGACCAAAAGCATTTGTTTACGGTTCCTTTGTGTGAGCCTTACATCAGACTTGTCAATGACTTTACAAGAAAAATGGCAAAACAAAACAACATGCTGAAATCAATCTCCAACGATGGCTGTTTAACAAGTGAGTGCAAAGTCCCATGGTCTGTTAATAATGTTTACATCCCTTAAGTGGTGGCCTGTGGACCTTGAGGGGGCCCTTAGGAGTCAGGTGGTGGCCTGGCTGTTGTTTTGGGCTCCATGCCAAGTGCTGACAGTCTCCCTTAACACAATTTCACTCCTGGCCTTGGAACGCCACTCTACAATCTTTCCTTCTCTAGCTTTGAAATGTCACCTCTCTTATTATTATTGACTCCTGGCTTTCCTGCAATAGTTTGTTGTTTTTTTAAATTTAGGTTGTTTATTTTTCATTTCAGTGAACATCTACAGAGATTTTGGGATTCCATTCATTCATTGTTGCACCCTTCTCCCCGCACAAAACCCTCCCCCCTCCCCCCCCCATTTGCTCCTCTCCTTGAAAAGCAAAAGAAAAACTCCCTCATTGGTACACAACCCCCCCCACCTCCCCCCCAAACTCCACCCCCTAGCCCCAAATATAATCCACTCTACAACTCTCATTGTATACTCCTACGATAAAAATAATGCCCTAAAATATAATACTTTTAGTCCTGCAATAGTTTTACCTCAACAGATTGCTAAGGAACAACCGCTGGATCACATAAAAGTACCCAGAACTGAGGAACTAATGATGAGAATGTTTAGGTGATGCATCCTCCAGTCTTTAAGGGAGGTTTGCTTCAGTCTAAATTACCTATGGCAATGTCATGAGTAGAAACTGAGGTTGTTGATAACTTCAGCTTTCTTGGTTCCACAATCAGCACTCCTGGCACCAGCAGTCAAGAAATCAAAAGATGAATTGTTTTGGGAAAGTCGGCTGTCAGGGACCTCTCTAGAGTACTGAAGAGCAACAATATCAGTCTGGAGACTAAGGTGCGCCTGATCCAGGCCATAGTCTTCGGAATTGGTTGCTAGACATCTGAGAGCTGGACAATAACTAAGGATGATAGAAGAAGGATCGATACCTTTGAGTTGTGGTGCTGCAGAAGAGTGTTGAACACACTGTGGACTGTCAAGAGAACAAACAGGTCTGTCCCAGAGAGGGTAAAAACAGGCTGCTCTGTCTCACATACTTTGGGCACGTGGCCAAGAGGGACCAGTCCTTGAAGAAGGACATGATGCTTAGAAGGGTGAAGGGACAGCACAGGAGAGGAAGAGCCAGGATGAGATAGATTGACATAGACTAGAGAAAAGAGATTACGTCTGTTAGAGATGATGAGATTGACTCAAGGTAGAGCAGGTTGCAGAGCTAGTGTACATCAGGTGCCAGGAGTCTCAGGCAACTCGACGGCACATAACAACAACAAAGTTGTGAGTAAAGTAGTCTTCGTATGGCAATGGTTAAGCACTTCGTTGTTGGCAAAGCGTTGGTAGTTCAAACTTCCCAGCTGTTCCTTCTCATCCCGTCTGGCAAAATAAATAATTAAATAAGAGCTCTCAAAGTCTGCTTCCGTAAAGAGTGCCAACCAGGAAACCTTATGGAACTGTTCCTCCATATAAGGTCACTATGACTCAGGATCAGCTGCTTGGCATCCAACAAGGCCCCAGGTAAGACTGGTGAGTGAGCTCATGGCAAAGTCCTCACCCTCAAGGAGTTGACAAGAGAAGTGACAAGTTCATAAAGAACTATAATTCAGAGCAGAAAATACTAAGTGTCATATGCAAAGCACAGGGAAAAGATGTTACACGGTTCAAATGGCAAAGACATTTGAGAATAGCATTAGAAAAAGCTTTTCAGGAAAATTGTTACTTGAGATAGACTTTGGGAATGTGGGTAGAATCTCAATAGCTGGGGTAGGAAGGTAGAATAGAGGATATTTCAAGTGAAGGACTAGCCTGATCACAGGCATTGTGGTGGTGGTGTGTGCCGACCATCCAGCAGGTGTTCAGAGGCAGTTACTTCCTCTGGAGGAGACTACTAATCCTTTTCTCAAGCTGCACCTGCTAGGTTTGAACTAGGAGCCTTTGGGATTGCAGTGTAGTTTCTTACTTCTAGGCCACCAGAGTTCCTTGTCTGCTGTTTTCAGGTTTTGCTCCAAAATGACTAATCATCTGGGAAATAACAAACATTAAGAGCCTAACCATATCACTAGTAATGACTACAACCTTGCTTGCTGCAGCTGAGGAGAACCTGAAGCATTTGCTGCAGAAGGTCAAGGACCGTAGTCTTCAATATGGATTGAAGCTATGAGACCTTTGTCCAAAATAGTATTGCTAAAGGTTTGTTCCCAGTCAGTAGGCTTTCTTTTCACCTTATTGGAAAAAGTTTTTGAAGAGCACAGAGATTTAATCTTTAGAAAGTCCCATTCATTAATTTTATGCACTCCAGATTGTGCATTTCTGGCTGTAAGGCTAAATCTTCTAAGCTTGATCTCAGTTTATCTCTGATGAGCTTTATGGTTTGGGGCTTTACTCCCAGGTCTCTGATCCACACTGAGCTGATTTTTTAGTATGGTGTGGAATGTGGATCCTGTTTCAGCTTTGGTGGTTGTTGTTGTCATGGATGATTGCCTTCAAGTCGAGCACTGCTCATAGCAACCCTATCAACAAAAGGCCCGAAGCCCCTCCACAACTATCGACATTTATACAAGTTCATAGGGTTTCCAGAGGCATGTTATTAAGGAAGTATATACCAGGCCTGCTTCCAAACCTGTCATAATATCTTATTGTTGTTCTGTGCCATTGAGTTGTATGTGATAGTGATCCTATGTACAGCATCTCTGAACTCTTCCCTGTCCTGAGCCAGTCTGACTAATTCTGATACACCAACTCCCATCGCCCCAGTTACTGTATCAATCCATCTCATTTGGGGTCTCACTCTCCTGCGCTGTCCATCCACCCTTACAAGCATGACATCCTTCTCCAAGGACCAATCTCTCCTGGCCATGTGCCCAAAGTATGTGCCAAAGTAAGTGCCAAATGGATAGAAGCTAAACATCAAGAGGTGGAGTTTCAAAACCCTAGCCTCCAAGGACAGACTTGGTTTCACCCTCTCCAAGACATTTGTTTTCTTGGCAGTCCATGGTATGTTCAAGTCTCTTCTCCAGCACAACTCAAAGGCATCTATTCTTCTTCTGTCATCCTTAGTCATTGTCCAACTCTCTAAAGCATAACAAGTAATTGAGAAGACCATGGCCTGAATAAGGCTCACCTTTGTATCTAGACTGACATCGTCACTCTTCAACACTCTGGAGAGGTCCATGACAGCATATTTTCCCAATGCAATTTGTCTTTTGATTTCCTGACTGCTGGTGTTAAAGAGTGTTGATTGTGGATCTAAGCAAGCTGTAATTGCTAACAACTTCAATTTCTTCTTCATTGAATTGGTGTTACCAATTGGCCAAGTGGTGAGAATCTTGATCTTCTTGGTGTTGAGCTTCAATCCATATTGAAGAGTACAGTCCTTGCTTGACTTTTTTAAGCAAGTGCTTCAGGTCTTCTTCAGTTTCAGCAAGTAAGGTTGTATTGTCTGTATAATATAGGTTGTTAATGAGTCTTCCTCCAATCTTGATGCCACACTCCTCCTCATAAAACCCTGCTTCCTGACTTATCTGTTCTGCATACAGATGAAAAGGTACGGGGATAGGATGCATCCCTGATGCACTCCTTTCCTGATTTTGAACCATGGAGTGTTTTCTTGCTATGTTCTGAGGACTCTAGTTTTGGCAGCACCATTTGTTGAAGAGATTGTCATTTCCCCATTTGATGGGTTTTATTTCTTTTCAAATATCAATTGACCATAGATAGTTAGGTCCATTTCTGGGCTCTCAATTCCATTCTACAGGTCTATGTGCCTGTCATTGTACCAGTACCATGCTGTTTTGGTTACTACCACTATGTAGTAGGTTTTCAGGTCAGGTAGTGCTATACACTCAGGGACAGTGGTTATGAAAAATATTATGCAATTTGGGAGAGGCTAGAGAGGATTATGCTAAATAAACTAATGCAGTCTCATAAGAATAAATACTGCATAAGATCATTATTATAAAAATAGAAGGATAACTAGTAAAACATGTATGGGAACTCAAGGTAGGGGAGGGGTGTGAATGGAGGGATAAGGATAGGTAGGGGTGAAACCTCAGGGTTGCACACACTGGTGAGTGGAGGCAGGGGGGAAATAAATTGGAATGATCCCGGTGAAAAGACAGGATAATGATGGGCAAGGTCCAATGGTGGTTAACTTTATAAAACATAATACATGAGAATGATTGTATGAAGTTCAATGTGAATGAACAACAATGTGAAACACAATGTATATTAACTTTGAAGCAAACCAATGTTTTTAAAAATAAAATGGATAGAAGCTAAACATCAAGAAGACAAAGATTCTAACCACTGAGCTAATTGACAGCATCGTGACAGATGGAGAAGAGATTGAGGTTGTTAACAATTACAGCTTGCTCGACTCCACAATCAACACTCTAGGCCGTCAAATCAAAAGATGAACTGCACTGGAAAAATCTGCTGCCAGGGACCTCTCCAGAGTAATGAGAAGCAAAGATATCAGTCTAGAGACTAAAGTGTGCCTGATTTAGGCTATGGTCTTTCCAATTACTTGCTGTGCATCAGAGAGCTGGACAATAACTAAAGATGAACGAAGAAGAATCAATGCCTGTTGTCCTGTTGGAGAAGTCTTGAACATGCCATGGACTGCCAGGAAAACAAATATGTCTGTCTTGGAGATGGTGAAACCAAATTCTCCTTGAAGGCTAGAATTTTTTTAGCTCTGTCTCATAGACTTTGGGCACATGACCAGGTGGGACCAGTACCTAGCATTCAAAAGGGTAGATGGATGGCGCAGGAGAGAAAGACCCAGCATGAGATGGTTTAATACAGTAACTGGGCAATGGGGTAGGTGTGTAGGAGTCAGTGAGACTGGCTCAGGACAGAGCAGTCTTCAGAGCTGTTGTACAGAGACATGGTCACTATGAGTCACAGGCAACTCAATAGCACATAACAACAACAACAAATTTATATTTCTACATACTATTTAGTCAGCATCACTCAGTATATTTCCATCATAAAAACACTGGTTTAGTGTTAGTTTAACATGACTATTTAATAAGCCATCTTACCCCACCATATTCCCCACATGATCAAAAGCATGGGATCTGGAAATACAGGACGTAATTAAGAACAAAAAGCTCATTCAAAGCATTCCAGATAATTACTAATGATACAAGAACCCATGTTTGGTGCACGTAGTAAACAAGCTTGGCTCTAACTGGGTTTGACTATACCCACAGATACCTTGGAAGAAAGGCCTGGCAAATCAGCCGCCGAAAACCTGCCAGAGCACAATTCTTCTCTGACATCATATACACATAGAATCAATACTTGTTGAAGCTGAGTTAGCTAGAGCTAGCAGCTGATTAGGAAGCACTGATGGCTTAGTAGTAAGGAGCTGTGCTACCATGCCAAAGGAACATGGTTCGAATCCATCAGCTGCCCCTTGGTAGAAAGATGGGGAGTCTCCTCCTGGGTGATTTCCTGTCTCTGAAAACCTCCTGGAGGGTCAACTGTGAATCAGTTCTGACCCAACAGTACACACAACAACAAAACAAACTGTTCTAGTGATGTTAAAACGAGCTAAATTATGTATGGTTAAACACTTCACCTTTGGATGGAGCTTAGAGATTCTGCCCATTCTCTAGCTGTTGCTGCTGTTGTTAGGTGCTATTGAGTGACTTTGACTCAGAGTGACCCTAGGAACAACAGATCTGAACCCTGTTCTATCCTATGCCACCCTCTCACTTCCTAACACACTCAAGCCCATTGCAGCAGTCACAGTGCCAATCTACCTGGTTGAGGGTCTTCCTCTCCTTTGTTGACCCTCCACCCTTCCCAGCATCATGTTCCTTTCCAAGTAATAGCCCCTCATAGCAACATGCCCAAAATATGTGAGGTGAAGCCTCATAATTCTTGTCTCCAAAGAGCACTCTGGCTGCTCTCTCTCCAAGACATATGTGTTTGTTCTTTTGGCCGCCCATGGGATCTTCAGCACTCTTCTCCAACAGCACAGCTCAAAGGCATCAGTTCTGCCATCCTTATTCACCATCCAGCTCTCAGATGCATAGCAGGTAATTGAAAAGACCACGGAAGATGCACATTAGTCCTCAAACTGACATCATTACTCCTCAATAATTTGGAGAGCTCCCTAACTTCAGATTTCACCAGTGCAGTGCATCTTCTTATTTCCTGACTGCTAATGCTAAGGGTATTAATTGCAGATCTAAGGAAGATTAAGTTGTTGACAGTTTCAATCTCTCCATCATCCATCATGATGTTGCCTATAAGTCCAGTGGCAAGGATCTGGCTAGCAATTAATAAAGCAAAAGGAGTTTTCAGAAGATTTAAATATTGCTCCTTCATCTTTCACATCCGCAAATATCCATCCTTAGCCACGCTGCCCTAAAGCCAAAGTCAGAAGTTGAAATAGCTACGTCTGACTACTTGAGCTGGATGGCAGTTATTATAAAAGCAAGTACAAGACCTGTCTGACTGACAGGCAGAACAGATGTTCATGGGGCACGAGTTTCCTCTGGCAAGTCAGTTTCCTTTCCTTGGGCCCAGATCCTGCTGGCGTGAGCTGGGGAAACTCCTCTGTGTCATCTCAGTTGACTGGCAGGAAAGCACCCGCCCTGCCCCTCATTGGCATCCATGCCCTGCTCTTTGTATAAGTGTCAACCTAGACTTGGGTTGAGCCTCATGAATATACGGTGATAAAGAATTTCTTGTTACATTCCAGTCACCCCACGAATATACTTTCTCATCTGCTGTTTTAAATCTCATAATTCTGTAAAGAAAGTGATACTAGCCCTGGGTCACAATTAAGGAAGGCCCAAGAAGATTAAGGAATGTGCCCAGAGTCACCCAGCTGGTGGTGGTGGTGGTTGTTATGTGCCATTGGGTCACTTGTGACTCTTAGTGACCCTATGGACAACAGCTCTGAACCCTGCTCTATCCTGTGCCAACCTTATTGTCTCTGACACACCTCATTACCCCAGTTACTGAGTCAATCCATCTCATTGAGGGTCTTCCTCTCTTGCTCTGTGCCGCCACTGTCCCAAGCACGTCAGTGACTTAAAACCTCTTTCCACCCAACAAAGCTGTCGCATGCAGACACACTCCGCCTTCTTCCACCCGGGTAGGCTTCTCTGGCAGGTGTCACCGTGGGCAGTACTCTGACACTTGCTGATCATTCACATCTGAGATAATGGCTGTTCTGCCCAGACAAGTCCTCAGGTTTTTCTTGTTTCTCCAAGCTTCAAATTACAGAGGGAGCAGAGAGGGGCTGAGGGACTCCGCCCAGCAACCAGACAGTGGTTTCTGCAAGCAGCATCCTAATTTCTAGGACTGACAATCAAGAAGAGCAAGAGGTATTTTGTTTTGCTTTGTTTTGTGTTTTGTTTTGTTTTTCACACTTTCCTGTGGTGCTAAAAAGAAAATTTCTCAATCTAGGAAATATTCATCTAAAAGGTATAAGTCATTGAGGAAGCACAGAGTGATCATACTCCTAGCATAGTCCCAAGACCCAAGATAGTGTGATATCAGCAGGAGAAAAGGCAAAATACATTTGTAGGTAAGTCATCTGGGCCAAAGACATGATTATGTGCAGGCCTACTAACCAAAAGGTTGCCAATTTTAACTCACTCGCCAATTTTAACTCACTCCTCCATAGTTTCCTCCACAGAAAGTCCTGCTGATCTGCTTCCTAAAGCTCTCAGCCTTAATCGTTTTCCAGGGCATGCTTTTACTCTGATTCTCATGGGCAAGTCACCTTGAGTTGGCATCAACTCGATAGCAACTGACAACAATCACAACATCTAGCCATTTCTTCATATTAGCAATTGACGGTCACTTCCATTACTGGGGTTGGAGGGGGAATAGCACTAGTGGCCAGGAGGGACCAGTTCTTGGAGAAGGACATCATGCCTGGAAAGATGGAGATACAGCGCAGGAGGGGAAAGATCTTTGAATTGTGTTGACAAAAAATATGAAATAAATTAAATAAATATGTTGAGGGTCAGAAAGAGAGAGACACAAAGACCCTGGTTGAGATGGATTGACTCAACGACTGGAGTAATGGGGGCGGGTGTGTTGGAGTCAGTGAGACTGGTTCAGGATAGGGCAGGCTTCAGAGCTACTGCACATAGCACCACTATGAGCCACAGGCAACTTGATGGCACTTAACAAGAATGCCTAGGTCATAAAAATGTCGAGGGAAAACTATGAGGAAATCATTAAGAAAATGTTGTTCCAATGCAAGTTATTACACTTGATGCAGATGATTTCTAAACCTCCAGTGACTCCAGGACATGCCAGACTTCGCTATCAATGAGATCTCAGCCTCGCCACACACAGTGTACAGCACTGCACAGTCACCGTCTAGAACATCACTCTATTTCCAAGCTCTATAAGCTCCTGTCGCAACCTGATATTTCCATGTGTTTGTTTTATAATGGCATGCTGCTTGAATGTAGGTGTCACAGGAGCAGATCCTTGATCTGTCTTGTTTATTAGGAAATACGTGTTACTTGGAAAAGTATCTGGCACTTGGTAAGTCTCAAATGTTTTTGCATAAATAAATGACACAAAGTATGTCACTTTATAGGTGTTCTGCCCAAAGGAAGAAGGGTGGAAGAAAACAATGCTGATAAGCAGAGAGATCAAAACCATAATAAGAGAATGTGAGTAGAAAGGAAAGGCTCAAAAAGCAAATTAAATCTCATCATTTTTCAAAGTAGATCGTAATGGGATTTCCTGATAAAAAGACATAGAAAAAAGAAGTGCAATAAAAATGAAGCTTTTCTTCCTAAGTCGTGTGCCCACTGTTTGGCCCATAAAGATCTTATTTTGACAATAGATTTATCCTGAAGAATTAATAATATCTGTTTTATTTCAGGTACTATTGCTTACAGTATTATTTTTAGGTATCATTGAATAGACTCTGACTCATAGTGACCCCATTATCTTAGTTATCCTACTCAATCCTGCCCTAACCTCACAGTCTCTTAACGTGTGTAAGCCAATTGTTATAGTCATTATGTCAGTTCATTGAAGTTTTTCCTCCCCTTCCTTGAGCCTCTTCTTTTCCAAGCATAATATTCTTCTAAACTGACTGGCCCTTCAAGATAAAATGGCCAAAGTATATAAGATAAAGTCTCATCATCCTTACCTCTAAAGAGCACTGTTGTACGTCCTCCAAGACAGATTTGTTTGTTCTTTTGGCAAGTCATGATATACTCAATACTTTTGGCCAAAGCTGAAATTCAAAGGTATCAATTTGTCCTTCCTTATTCATTGTTCAACTTCCACATGTATGTGAAGCAACTGAAAATACCATGGCTTAAAAAAGAAAATATCATGGCTTGGGTCAGGTGTTCCTTAATCTTTAAACTGACATCCTTGCTCTTTAAAATCTTAAAGAGATTCTAGACAGTAGATTTTTCTCAATATAATAGACTACTTGATTTTTTTATTCTTTTTTTTCATGGATGTGATTATGGATCCCGGTAAAATGAAATCCTTGACACAGTCATTCTTTTTCTCCATTTATCATGATATTGTTTACTGGTTCAGCTGTGAAGACTTTTGTTTTCTTTATGAGGTGTAAGCCATACTGAAGGCTTTAATCTTTAGTAACTGTTTCAGGTATTCCTCACTTTCAGCAAATAAGGTTGTGTAATTTGTATAATACCTGCTGTTGATGTCGCCTTCTAATCCTGATTATACATTCTTCTTATCGCCTATCTTTTCAGATTATTAACTCAACATACAGATTAAATAGGAACTGATTTTAAACAATGTAGAATTTATGCCTTTGAGTTGTGGCTCTGGAGAAGGGTACTGAACATATACACATACCATGGACCACCAGGAGAACAAATAGGTCTGTCTTGGAGAAGGTGAAACCAAGTCTCTCCTTGGAGACTAGGATTTTGAAGCTTCATCTTACATATTTTGATCACTTGGCCAGGAGGGACCAGTTCTTGGAGAAGGACATAATGTTTGTAAGTGTGGAGAGAGAGCATAGGAAAGAAGACCCCAAATGAGATGGATTGACATGATAATTGTGGCAATTGGATTAAGTGTGTTGAAGTCAGTGAGATTGGGCCAGGATAGAGCAAGGTTCAGAACAATTGTACATAGGGTTGTTATGAGTCATGGGTAACTCAGTGGCACATAACAAAAACAAAAATATCTCCTTGTCTTCTTCTTTGTCTCTGTTATAAGTTTCACATGAGCACAGTTAAGGCTTCTGGAATTCAAATTATTTTTAAATTTCTCCACAGTTTGTAGTGATTTATACAGTCAAATCCCTTTGAATATTCAAGAAAAACATATATTAACATCTTTCTGGTATTCTCTGCTTTTAGCCAAGATCCGTCTGATATGTGGACACATATCAACAAGATATTATAGGTAATATCATTAAATGGAGAAAAGATAGAAGTTGTCAATAGTTTCATTTTTCTTGGATCCATAATCAACACAGGGTTGCACAATGTGGTTGGTGGAGGGAGAAGGGGAAGTAAATGGGAAGGATCCAGGCAAAAAAGACAGAGTAATAATGAGCAAGGTTCAATGATGATTAATTTTATAAAACATAGGGTCGCTATGAGTCATCTACGACTCGATGGCATTAAACAACAACAACAATGACGATGACCAAGAGAGAGCTACGCTGGCCTAGTGGAAGGAAGCTGTGTTACCAAGTCGAAGGTGGGTGGTTGTCATCTGTGGCCCTCAGCCAGGTTCAAATTGTCTTCCTGTCAAACATTCTTCTAGGTGGTATAGCATTGGTCTGTGCGTTGCTGTACAGAGGTAACTCGTGGTTGCTGTGACAGCGATGTGTCAATCATGGTAATGGGCACCCATGGTGGACCGTGTTGGCTGGAGCTTCCCGACTAAATCAAGCCTGCAAGCAGGAGCGGCATCCACTTCCAAAATGGCTTGCCTCCGGAAACTCTATGTATGAACAGTGCTCAGGCTGTTCATTCATAGGGTCACTATGAGTCGTCTATGACTCGATGGCATTAAACAACAACAACAATGCATGAGAATGATTATATGAAACACAATGTAAATAAAGAATAGTGTGAAACACAATGTATACAAACTTTGTAATCAAATCCATTTTCTTAAAAAAGATATATCTCAATGGCCCCAGTCTACTCTCAAGGAGTTTTTTAAGGGGATGTAGACTGAGGATGTCTGCTTAAAGACTAAGGTCTACCTGATCCAAGCTATATATTTTCAATTTCTTCATATGCATGTGAAATTGGGACAAAGAGTAAGATGAACTCCAAAAAAAAATAATACGCCTTTCAATTGTAGAATTGGCAAAGTGTATCAAATATACCATGGAATCCCAAAACGAACAAACAAAAAAATCTGTCTTGGAGGAAAATCCTCTCTGTGCCTTTACCCAACCCATCCATCTGCTAATCTCTGCTCTCCTCTCCGCCCCCATCCTTGTCAATCCTCCAAGATTGTATCTGTGTGTAAACTTTCCTGCATCAATCAATATTTTGCCCATAGACACTTTCAGCGTGGCAACTCAAGGCTTAAATTTGTTCCTCCATTCTTTCTGTTTGAGAAATGCAAAGTATCCTATTCCCTTTTGATTTCCTAAGTCTTTGCACAGTTCATTATAATAATTTACTGTCTTCTCAAGTCTTTGAGTTATGTTTAGCTCTTTGTCTTATGCTTCTTTTTTTGTTTCACTAAATTTTAGAGCAAGTTTCAGAGTCTCCTTCCAAACACCCATTTTGATCTTTCCTTTCTTCCCACTCTTTTTAATGACTTTTTGCTTTTTTCATGTATGATATCTTTGATATCACCACACAACTGATATAGTCTCCGGTAATTAGTATTCAATACATCAAATCTATTCTTGAGATGGATTCTATGTTCAGGTGAGAGACACACCCTATATTCAAGGCTGATTTTTGGCTGTCAACTGACTTATATTAATTTTCTTTAGCTTTTGTTTAAATTTGCATATGAGCAATTGATGGTCCATTCCACAGTTATTTTGACTTATGATATTGATCTTCTCCACCTTGTCTTTCCACAGATGTAATCAATTTGATTTCTGTGTGCTCCATCAGGTGAGGTTTATATATATGTGTGTGCATATTTATGTTTCCTAACAAAAGGTATTTGCACTATGGTACAAAATTCTATCATGCAATCTCCAGTTTCATATTTATCACCAAGACAATATTTTTCAGTCATCAATCTTTAATTTCCTCTTTTGCATTCCAAATACCAGTTATAATTAATATATCTTGTCTGCATATTCAATCCATTTGAGACTGCAGAGATTGGTAGCCATCCTTAATTTCATCTTTGACATTAGTGGTTCATGTTTATATTTGTACACAAATCTTTTATTCACAGATCTTCCTTGAATACGAAACAATATCATCCTTTTATGACTACAGCGTTGTACTGTGGGATCCATCTTGGAGTGTACTTTTTGATGAATTCTATACCATTTCTCTTCACTATGTCATTGCTGGCCTAATACATATGATTGTCCAATCAAAAATGGCCAACACCAATCCATGTCACCTCACTAATGCTTAAGATATCAATTCTTTATATGTTCCGTTTGACTTTTAATAACTTGCACTTTTCCTAGTTTCCTATTTGTACATCCCAAATTCCAATTATCAAAGGATGTTTGCTGATGTTTCCCCTTATCTGAAGTCATGTGATACCCACAAATAAAGATCCTACATTGGCTGAGAACTTTGCTTCATCCACATCACTAAAGCAGACTCTACTTTGGTAAGGTAAATATTCCACTTTTGTATTTCGAGGGGCTTCCAACAGGAGACTCTTACCTTCCAGCAGTATTTCAGACAAGATTCCATTCCTTTTCATAGGGTGTTATTTGTTCATTATTTCTGACATGAATGGTCAATCCTGCTTCTTTACCTGTCTTAGTGTAGTAGCTACAGAGAATTTCAGAAAATGAAAGAAGAAAAATGTCCTACCATGTACTCTGAGAGTGGGAAGGAACAGAAACGATCTGAGCCTATGTTCCAGAGGATCTGTAGCAAGTACCTTCCTGACTCCCACAGTTCCATTGAAGTCCTATTTCATTCCCAAGACAGCCTGTTCTGTTCCCAAACAACATTATTAATAATTACACCATACGCCAGACATTGACATTAATGTCCTTTGCAGAGCTTAGAAGACAGGAGTCCAAATTCCTTCCCACTCACCATATACCTGCCCTGGGCACATACACGGGCACATGCACCCACGCACCGCGCTCGCTCGCGCTCTCTCTCTCTCTCTCTCACACACACACACACACACAAACACACACACACTCATGTACTCACACATTCACTCACAAAGAGACTTTTCTTTTAACCAGAACAACTCCATTTCTAGTTGGTCATCCATTAAAAGTTTGTGCTTTCAATATGATGAATATAATTCATCATAGTAAGAATAAAATAATTTTTAAAAACCACTGTATTGCAAAATTCTTTTGATGACTTGATGGTTCAAAATGCTACCCTTATAAAGGAAGTCAATAGGAAATAAAACAATTGTTCTCACCTTTTATTATAATATGGAATCTTTTCTCAACATTCATATTGTTATTGTTGTTAGGTGCCATTATGCCATTAAGTCACGTACAACTCATAGTGACCCTATGAACAAAAGATCTGAACCCTGTTGTATCCTGTGCCATCCTCACACTTCCTGAAACACAGGAGCCCGTTGCAGCAGTCACCGAGTCAATCCACCTTTTTGAGGGTCTTCCTCTCCTTTGTTGACCCCCTTCCCAGCATCATGTTTTTCTCCAGGGAATAGCATCTCCTAGCAATAGTATGTGAGGCGAAGCCTAATCATTCTTGCCTCCAAAGAGCACTCCAGCTGTACCATCTCCAAGGCCTATTTCTTCATTGTCTTGGCCATCCATGGGATGTTCAGTGCTCTTCTCCAGCACCACAGCTCAAAGGTGTCAATTCTCCTTCTGTCATCCTTATTCATTGTCCAGATCTCAGATGCATAGCAAGTAATCAGAAAGACCATGGTTTGAATTAGATGCACCTTAGTCCTCAAACTTAATCATTACTCTTCAATAATTTGGAGAAGTCCCTAACTGCGGACTTTTCCAGTGCTATGCATCTCCTTATTTCCTGACTTCTAGACCCAAGAATGTTAATTGTGGATCAAACCAAGATGGAGCTGTTAACAATTTCAGTCTCCTCCCCATCCATCATGACACTATTATTGGTCTATTGGTCCAGTGCTAAGAACTGTTGTCTTCTTGACATTCAGATGCAATCCATACTGAAGGTTGTATTTCTTGATCTTCTACAACAAGTGCTTCAAGTCCTTCATTATCAGCAAGCAATGTGGTATCATCAACATAACTCAGATTATTGATGAGTCTCCCTCCAACTCTAATGCCACACTCCTCTTCCTTCAATTTGCTCAGCATACAGATTGAATAGGTAGGTAGTGAGAATACAACCCTGACACTTTCTCTTCTTAATTTTAAACCATGCAGTGTTCCCCTCCTCTGTCCATATAACAGCCTCCTGGTCCAGGTATAGGTTCTGCATGAGCACAATCAAGTGCTTTGGGATTCCCATTCTTCTCAATGTCAGCCACAACTTGTTATGATCCACACAGTCAAATTCTTTTGCATGGTCAATAAATCACAAATAGACATTCTTCTATAACTATCGTCATTTTTCCAGGTTCATAGCGTTTCCAGAGGTTAGTAAGTAGATGCTACTCTGGCTTCCAAATTGGTCTTAAACTGGGAGCTCCCCCAAACACTGTCCACCACAGGCAGCTGCTATGGCATTTGACCCCCAGTGATGCAAGGTTAAGCTTCACAGCAAACCCAGATTACCTCAGTACAGCATATTGACAGAAGATTGCTGTACAATTTAGAAGAATGTTCCTCCAAAATAGTAACACTTGGTCCTCAGGCCCAATCAACATTTAAATACAAGGACCCTATATCTATACCTATATAATATATATCATATCTATCATATATCTATATATAATGAACAAAAGGCCTGAAGCCTTTCTATAACTAACATCATCCCTCCAAGTTCATAGACTGTCCAGAGGCATGTGGTTTAGGAAATGGAAACCACTCCTACCTCCAAACCTGAATCAGTCTGGGAGATCCACCAAACACTGCCCATAATGGATAACTAATTATAGTGTTTGACACGACGATGAGATAGTTGTTTATCACCACAGCTTCTCTAAGTTACTTCAGCAGAGCAAATAGACAGATCACTTCTGTATCACTTAAAAGACTGTTCATCCCAAATCAATTAATATTTGGCTCTAGTGCCATAGGCCCAAGGGCCATACCAACACGCCCAAATGCTGGTGGACTAAGAGCCAGAGACCCCCAATTCATCTGGCAAGTTCCATACACTGACACCCACTTTGGGACTAAAATAAAACCACAAGAGCCCTGAGCATTCCATATGTGTCCCTCCTTGAGACATTACAGTCTAGAAAACCACATGAAGTAGTTCTTCTCTGGCATAGAGTTGCCATGAGTCAAAACTGACTTGCAATGATAAATTTTCAAAACTGTTACATGTGGTCACATAATTAAAGCCTACTTTTGCTTCTAAAGATCATATCACTGAATAGTGGGTATATGAACTCTTTGACCCATAGCAACAAATCTAAGAAATTATCAGTGGTCCACAAGTTACAACTAGTATTATAGAAGAAGAAAAAAACACATTGTCTAGGAGATAGGAAACCTGGGTTCCATTCTTAGCTCTGGTTGTTATGTGCCATCGAGTCACTTGCAACTCATAGTGACCCTGTGTACAATAGCTCTGAACACTGCTCTATCTTGAGCCAACATCATTGTCCCTGACACAACTACCCCTATTACCCAAGTCACAGAGTCAATTCATTTCATCCAGGGTCTTCCTCTCTTGTACTGTCCTTCCACTCTTCCAAGCATGATGTCCCTCTCCAAGGATGGTTGATCCTTCCTTGCAGCATGCCCAAAGCTTTGGTACTGTTGGACAATTCCTTTAGCCCCGTGAACTTCAGTTTCTTTGTCTACAATATAACTGGTTGGATTGTATGATCTTTTGAGCTCCTCTAAATTTTGAAACTTGAGTTTTTGTAGCAAAAGATTTGTCCAAAATATGATAAATGTGACAATTTCCTACTATGGAGGTGCCTACCTCTACTTTAAGTAGAAGTGGCCCATGTGAGACTTCACTCAAGCTCCAATAATCCTTTAGGAAAGTGTAAAGAATAGTTTTTCTTGGGCCATTTGCACAAATAGACACCAAAAGACTGTGCATATCTCCTGCTTGAAAATTATCAGCAAGCCTTCTGAAGAAGAAGTAGATCACAAAGCTGGGAAGGAATAAAGCATGAGCTAACGTATCCTTTGTGACCACCTAGTCACTGACATCAGCATTACCTAATGTGCCAAGAATATTTGTTCATCCCTCCAACAGTATTTGGACTTGAGCACAGCTTTGGGGAAAGTTTCTTGCAGTCTGAAAGAAGACATCATCAAACCATAATATGTGACTACAGTTTTGACTAGCAAAAATGGAGTTTCCTAATTTACTGCAGAGTCTCAAGAAAATGGGTAGAAGTGGAAAATGGAGAAATAAGGATTAGTAACTAGGAAATGTATGACTTGATTAGGCTACAAAATTTGAATGGAGAATGGTAGGACACAAAAGAGACCAGAAATCAGCCCCATTTCATTACCCTAAGATACCACTCTTGGTTCATACATATGAACATTATACGCTAGAACAGAAAGTTAAGGATTTTTTCAAGTAACTCTTTTGCTACTACAGAAGCAACCGCTGGACATACTAAAGAGCAGAAACTAAGAGTATATAAAAGGCTTTATGTTTCCACTATTAAACAATCACCTACTAACTACCTGCTTTTCCTTTTAACAAAATGAAACCATACCATAAATATTATTTTTAGATCTTTATTTTTTTTCCCATTCATTGACCTACATTTTCCCAGGGTAAGAAATTTTTATCTCATCTAATATTCAAATTATATTCAACTGTCACCAATGAGCTCATTAATGTGCATTACAACCAGTTTCTCCAAACTGGTTTGACATTCTTCTATTTCTTAATCTACATGATTGTTAATGAGTATTCAGCTTGTAATTATCCATTCAACTGCAACAAATATGGTGTGTGCACTCTTGTTTAGGTCTGTTTCACAGCAAAAGGAAGGGGAGCTATCACACACTCTCGGGTGCTTGTCGTTATATTTTTGCTTGTTCTTTTAATCCAGTTCTTCCCGTTTCATGGTGATTTACTAAAAGGTCAGTCATTCTGACAGAATTCATATTCTGTTCACCGTACCCCTACCAACAATGATCTACCCTCTAGCTGCTTTCATATTCATGTTTGTCTTAGCTAAAGTCTCTGTTTACAGATCATTTTTGTTGTGTTAGCCGAAATTCTAGTAAAAATTTAGCCATAATTATGTCACTTGCCATTCTTGGCTCTAATCTTAAAAAAAAAAAAAAGAAAAAGAAAGGATTTCCTCAGTCCAGTGATTCTAAGTCTTTTGAATATAAGGCACCAACAGAAAAATTATATTTCTAAAATGCAGATCAGGCAAAAGGATGAGGCATTTTGAACCTGGAGGGGATTCAGCACACGTGTAATCCTGTAATCCAGCCGTGCAACCCAGAGCGGTTGAATAGCTTCCCTTCTCTCATTTCCCTCCATCTGATAGAGACATCTTGGGCCACTTAGTTGTTCACATTAAACCTAAAACAATCATATCTAATAACTACTCACTATTCCCAGGAAAAGTTTATGCTCTCCCATGTCTATTCCTTATTCAAGCAGACCTTTTGTTGGGTTTTGCTTCAATCTTTGTTTATAATATGCCCTTTATTACATACTAGCTCCAGCCTCACTGTCAAGTTCAGGGACTGAGGGCAGAAATCCTCTCATTTTTAAAAATTATTATTCAGGTGAAACTTTCTCAATAAAGCCTCCTTAATCAAAATCAATAGCATGTTCAAAACCCAACCTGACTCCTTTATTACCTGCCCCATTCTCACTCTCTGAATCACCAGGAGCACCACCACCACCACACATTCAGGGACACAAGCTTAGAAATGCAGCCATTCCCTTCACTGCTCTCTTCCTCAACATCTAACTCACCCAAAATCTCTTGGCTGTGTATCCTAAGCATTCCTTATGCTGGTCTTTACTGTTTTATCCCTGCATTACTGCCCTAAGAGTATTCAGCTTGTTGACAGGAACCATTGCATCCAGTTTCTTCCATGTCTAAACTGCTGTCCACAATGTTACAGAGACTCTCTACCATATACTAAATACTCTCTACTAGATACCAAAACACTAAAGAGCAACAATGTCAGCGTGAAGACTAAATTGCACCTGGTCCAAGTCAGGGTCTTTTCCACCACTTGTTACACATCTGAGAGCCGGACAATGAATAAGGATGATTGAAGAGGAGTTCATGCCTCTGAGTCATGGTGTAGGAGAAGGGTACTGAATATTCCATGGACTACCAAAAAATAAACAAGTTTGTCTTAGAAAAAAAGTGCAGCCACAGTGTTCCTTGGAGGCAAAGATAGCCATGCTTTGTCTCTCATACTTCAGGCATGTTGGTAGGAGAGACTATTCCTTGAAAAGGCACATCATGCTAGAAAAGCGGAGGTGTAGCAAAGGAGAGGAAGACCCCCAAGGAGATGGATTGGCATGGTGATTCCAACAATGGCCTATAATATGTTAGAGATGATTAGGAGGGCACAAGACAGGGCTGGTTTCAGGCTGGCTGCTTATAGGATCACTATGAGTCATACTTGACTTGCAGGCCCCTAACAACAACAACTAGAATGTCCAGCTGCCCTAGTTTGTTTGCAACTGACGGGTTTCTCAACAAATTCCTATATCCCTGTTGGAGAACGTATAAATCCATCCCAACCTTCCCCACACTAAACCTGAAGTTCTCTGTCCTCCCAGATCCACTCCACCATGCACATCACCCTGCATCAGAAGTTTACCAAACGACATTTAGGTCTCTGAATGGAATGTGCTTTGCTCCTTCACGTCTCAGTACCTTTGTACGTTGTGTCTCTTTTAACCTAGAATGATCTTTCCCTTACCTGGACCTCCTGGTTCATTCTGACTCATCAATCTAGATTCATTCCCGTTGGTTCTTTCTCACTGCTTTTGACCAGGAGTTGGTTGTAACCTCCTCATTGTTCTCAGCTTATTACGCACACTGATGTCATAGTGTTGTTGTTGTTGTTATGTGTGGACAACTAAGAACTGACTCATAGCTACCTGTCTAGCAAGTTTTCAGAGGCTGTTAATCTCAGGGGAGCAGATTACTTGGCTTTCTCCCATGAAACGGCAGGTGGATATGAACTGCCTGGCTTTGGGCTGGTAGTGCAGCTCCTTATCCATTAAACTGCCAGGACTCCTTAGTGATGTCATAACACGTTGAAATCTATCATTGAATCCTATCCTATACTACATCCTCACAATCTCTCACACAAACAAGTCTGTTGCTTCAGCCATGGTGTCAATCCACCGGTCGAGGGTCTTCCTTTCCTTCGCCATCCATCCACCTCTCCAGGCATGATGTTTCTGTCAAAGAATACTCTCTCCTAGCAACATGTCCAAAGATTGTGAGATGAAACGTCTTCATCTTTGTCTCCAAGGAGAACTCTGGCTGTACCTTCTTCAAGATATATCTGTTTTTCTTCTTGGCAGTCCATGGGACATTCAGTATATGTGTGTGTGTGTGTGTGTGTGTGTGTGTGTGTGTGTGTGTGTGTGTGTGTGTATATGTATATATATGTATGTATATGTTGTTGTTGTTGTTATGTGCCGTCGAGTCCTTTGCGACTCATAGCGGCCCCTA
>NW_006400117.1:83074-85435 GCF_000299155.1 Elephantulus edwardii
ATAGTCATTATTTGAATAGAATATAATAGAATGATATGATATAAGATGAGATGAGATGAGATAATTAATATAATATATAATAAATATCCACTTCCATAATAGCTTGCCTCCGGAAACCCTATGAACCTGGAGAGAGGATGAAAGGCACCCAAGCATCTAGGACTCTCCTTCACAGGGTTGCTATGAGTCACCTGCAACTCGACGGCACTTAACAACAACAGCATAATATAATTAATATAATTCTTATAATTCCTATAATTAATTCCTATAATTCCTAGACTAGACTAGAATAGAATATAATTAATAGAATAGAATGAATATCATTAATATCATATCATGTAATTAATATCATATAATTAAAGAATAGAATAGAATAGAATAGAACAGAACAGAACAGAATAGAATAGAATAGAATATATAGAATATAAATCTTCACCAAGTACTCCATGGAAGAAGGATGGACAGTCTCCTCTTACATGACTTACTGCCTTTGAAATCCCACTAGAGGGTCACCTTGGAATGGTTCCAACTCAACAGCACACAAAAACAACAGTGTGTGTGTGTGTGTGTGTGTGTGTGTGTCCTAGAAACTGGTATTGCAAGATAGATACTCAATAAATAAAAAAGAAAGAAAAAATAGAATAAAGAAGGAAGGAAAAAAGAAAGGCAGGGAGAGATAGAAGAGAGAAGGCCACGTGCATCAGGGTCATATGGACACTTACTGAAATGCAGGTTTCTCTGTCACTGCCCAGAATCACTAAGAGTCTGGTAATTACAGCACCTCAGCTGACTCTTAGGCACACTGTTACTTGGAAGCCGCTGATGCCCACAGTGAACGAGCCATGGTGGCATATTGTGCTGTGAACTGAAATGTAAGCAGTCCAATTCACCAGTGACTCCCAGGAGAAAGATGAGCAGTTGCCTCACGAAAAGGTTACACCCTTGGGACCTCAACAGAAAGTCACTACGAGTCAAAACCAAGTCCAAGGTAATGGAGTGGGGGGATCTAGATGGTGAAGAAGACTATAACCTGGGCAAGTCATGGTCTTGTGTCAGTTGAAATGTTCCAGGTGATCTACCCCATCAAGTTGTCATAACAGTTTAAATAAGATGATGCTTATAAAGTGCTTGCACAATGCCACACACACGGGAAGTGCTCAGTATACATTGGCCAGCACTGCCTCTGAACTCTGAGTTTCCTAGAGAGAAGTTCCTTTTTGAGCTCTGTATTTACCTTGGCCTCCTAGCTTCCAACATAGGGACATATAGCCAATAGGCTCTGAACAAATTAAATTAGTCTGAATACTGGATGATCTTGAATAAGTGCTTACTGTAGGCCCCTGTAAAATGCCAAAGTTAGAAAACTAAAAGTTGTATTTCATTTTTACCTGTAGAATTGGCCAGGACTTTTTTATACCTGCTGAAAACTAATCAGAAGGAACATTTTTCTGTACAAAGCTGGTAGAATCTGTCATGCTGTTGTTGTTATGTGCCGTCGAGTTGTTTGCGACTCATAGCGACCCTATGTACAACAGCCCTAAACCCTGCTCTATCCTGTGCCAATCACACTGCCTCTGACACACCCATCCTGATTACCCGAGTCACTGAATCAATCCACCTCATAGATGCTCTTCCCCTTCTGTGCTGTCTCTCCACCCACCCAAGCATGATGTCCCTCTCCAAGGACCTGTCCCTCCTTACATGTCCAAAGTATGTCAGACGAAGCCCCAGAATCCTTGCTTTCAAGGAGCAGCCCCTCTCCAGGATGAATCTGTTTGTTTCATTGGCAGTCCATGGTACCCTCAATACTCTTCTCCAGCACCACAGCTCAAAGGCGTCAGTTCTCTTTCTGTCCTCCCTAGTCATTGTCCAACTCTCTGATGCATAACAAGTGATTGCAAAGACAGTGGATTGTATCAGATGCACCTTAGTCTCCAGAGACACACCGTTGCTCTTGAGTACTTTAGAGAGGTCCCTAACAGCAGACTTTCCCATCGCAATACGTTTTTTGATGTCCTGGCTGCTGGTGCCAAGAGTGCTGACTGTGGAGCCGAGCAAACTGAAGCTGTGAACAATCTTAATCTCTTCACCATTCATCCTGATGCTGTCAATTGGTCCAGTGGTGAGAATCTTTGTCTTCTTGACACTGAGCCTCAGTCCACACTGGAGGCTGCAGTCCTTGACCTTCTGCAATAAGTGCATGAGGTTCTTCTCAGTTTCAGCAAGCAGGGTTGTGCATAACGCAGATTGTTAATAGATCTTCCACCCGTCCTGACGCCACACTTCTCCTCATAGAGCCCAGCCTCTCAGATAATGTGCTCTGCATACAGGTTGAAAGGGTATGGAGATAGGACACATCCC
>NW_006400117.1:86330-92652 GCF_000299155.1 Elephantulus edwardii
GTGCAATCTTCAGAGTCTCTTCTGACATCCATTTTGGTCTTTTCTTCCTCTTCTGTCTTTGTAATGACCGTTTGCACTCTTCCTGGATGATACATTTGACATCTTCCCACAACTCATCTGGTCTTAGCTCATTAGTTTCTGGTAAGCACTTTAGTAATATAGTTATCAAAGGCCTTAAAAGTTTTCTGAATCTTGCAAACAGTAATAAGATTATTATTACTAGGAATCAGTCTTAGAAAAATAATGTGTGTTGAAAAAGTATAATTCTGCAGATATTTTTATATACAAGAATAATATATGCACTTAGGAAGAACTTACCTAGTGATTCTAGTGTGTAAGGGGTGAGACTATGCAAATTATAGCAGCATTACAGATGTTTACGGATGTCAGGGAATATTTAAACTGTGTTAAGGTGATTGGAAGGAAGCATTTATAATTATAATTTGGGTTCAACAATGTAGAAAAAGTGTATCTCAAACAAAGTCTATGAAAAACAGTAACAATGGACAGAACAGTGAGTGATATTTACTTGCTCTTTTATTCTTTTCTATGCTTTCCAGAATTTAGAAAATAAAGTCAGAAAATAGTATTTTTTAAAAAATTAAGTGAGACTTCTAACTCCAGGGATGTGAAATGGACATACTCTTCCTCTTCTCCCCACTAAGTTCACTTCAAAAACTTGAGCATTATGTTGTTGTTTTATGTGACATAAAGTCAAGTCAGTAGATGGGAACTCAGCCCAATACTACACCATCAGCACAGTCTCTACTGTGTGTAAGTCCATTGCTGCCGAAAGGAGTCTAAAAGTAGGGAGGCTGGATAGGAAGCTCGGTAATCAAGACACAAAGGATCAAAGGATGAATTAGTGAATTTCCTGATCACTTTTTTTACCTCGTACATCCTAGACTGGATAGGGCTAGACAGGCAGAAACAAATAAAGTTTGCCTTCTCTGAATGAAAGACCAGGAACAGAGTCGTCTGGTGAGACTGAGAAAACAAAAACATCCAAAAACACTTTTAGATAGTAACTGCTCTATTCCATTGAAACATCACAGATAAAAGCGCAATTTTTTTTCACCCCAGTGCACACCAGTAACGATCAAATTGCTACCCTAAACTTCCAACCTTGGCAGATTATAATGAGCTAGCGTAAATGTCCCCTTGGTCCAGAATGATATTAAAGAAGGCCAAGTAGAGTGCTGGGACTTTCATCCTAATATCAGCATTAAAGAGAAAGAAAACCTACACATCTACCGTCAATCATTATGAAAGATGTGACCCTCTTTTTCCATGCTGAGTTAGTATCAGAGGAAACCTAGTGAAACATCAAGACTTTCATTACTTGTTAAGACTTTTTTCCATGTCATCATACAGGTGACACGGGGAGTAATAGCTATGCACATCTAATCCTCAAAGCCAGCTCAGGTGGCCTAGTGGCAAGTAGCTGCACAGCAATCCTGAAGGCATGTGGTTCGAACCCATCATCTGCTCCTTGGGAAAAGGCTGAGCAATCTCCTCCCATGTGATTTATTAACTGCCTCAGAAAACCTGCTGGAAGATCAGCTATGAGCAATTCCAACTTTATGGTACACAACAACAACTACTAAAAAAAATACGAGGGAACTCTAGTGGCCTAGTGGTAAGAGTCTGCACTGCAATCCTAAAGGCACGTGGTTCAAATCTACCAGTTACTTAGAGAGAAAAGAATGGGTAATCTCTGCCTTTCTCTGTGTCCAAGTACTAGCTCCTTCTGACAACAGGTCCAAAGTACATGAGATCAAGTGTCACTATACTTGACCCTAAGGAACACACTATTTGTACATCTCTCAAGACAGATTTGCTTATTCTTTAAGCAGTCCATAGTATATTCAATACTCTTCATCAGCCTCACAGCTGCAAGACATCAACTCTTTTTAGTTCTTTTTCCTTATTCATCACCTGATATTCATATGCATAAGAAACAGTTGAACATATATTAACTTCAGTCAGGGTACACCTTCACCTTTAAACTAGCACCCTTACTTTAAAGAGGTCCTTGGCAGTAAATTTTTCCCAATGCAATATATATTTTGATTTCTTGACCAGAGCTACCGTGGATGGTGATCACAGATCATAGGCCAAAGTAAAATGAGATAGGTGACAACCTCAAACTCTCCTTCATCTATCATATCAAGAGATCACAATGTGTTGTATTGGGAAAGTCTGCAGTCAGGGAACTTTCCAAATTACTGAGGAACAATGATGTTAGTTTGAGGACTAAAGTGTGCCTAATTCAAACAATGGTCTTTCAAATCACTTGTTATGCTGCTGAAAGTGAGAGTGAATAAAGACAATAGAAGAATCGCTGCCTTTGAACTGTGGTGTTGTAGAAGAGTACTGAATAGCTCATCATTGTGGTGGTTGTTCTTGTAGCAACCCTATGAATAATAGATCTGAACCCTGGCTAATCAGTGCCATCCTCACACTTTCTGACAAATGAAAGCTCACTGTGGCTGTCACCATGTCAATCTACCTGGCTAAGGGTCTTCCTATCCCCGGCAGACCCTCCACCTTTCCAAGCGTCATGTCCCACTCCAAGGAATAGCCCCTCCAAGCAATATGCCCAAAGAATGTGAGGCAAACCCTCATCACCTTGCCTACAAAGAGCACTCTGGCTGCACCCTCTCCAACTCACATTTGTTCATTCTTTTGACAGTCCTTGGGATGTCCAGTACTCTTCTCCAATACCATAGTTCAAAGACATCAATTTTTCTTCTGTCATCCTTATTCATTGTCCAGCACTCAGATGCATAGCAAAGGATCAGAAAAAAACATATCAGGTCTGAATCAGATGCACCTCAAACTGACGTTATTACTCCTCAATGATTTGGAGAAGTCCCTAATGATGAACTCTCCCAGTGCAATATGTCTCCTGATTTCCTGACTGCTGGTACCAAAGGTGTTAATTGTGGATCCGAGTAAGATGAAGTGGTTGACAGTTTCTATCTTTTCCCCATCTACCATGATGTTACCTATAAATCCAGTGGTAAGAATCTTTGTCTTCTTGATACTGAAATGCAATCCATACTGAAGGCTGTATTATTTAATCATCTGCAACAAGTGCGAGATGTGCTCACCAGTCTGCTAGGAAATTTGAGGACCAGCTGTCTGGACAACGGATTAGAAGAGGTCCATATTTGTTCCCATTCCCAAACAGAATGTGGAAACTATTGAACAATATCATTAATATCATATGCAAGCAAAATACTGCTGAAAATCCTTCAAAACTGGTGAAGACAGTATATAGATAGGGAACTGCCAGAAGTTCAAGCAGGGTTTAGAAGAGGTCATGACACCCGGGATATCTATCATTGTTGATAAGGTGGGACAATATTAAGAGTAGATAAATGGTGACTAATTTTATAAAACACAATGTACATGAGTGATCATCTGAAACAATGTAAATGTAGGAATGTGTGAAATGCAATGGACACGAATAATACACAATATATATCAAATTTTGTATGCAAGCCATTATAGAATAAAAATGAAGTGGAAAATAAAACAAAGCAAAACTCACTGCCATTGAATCAATCTTAACTCATTATGACCGTTTAAAACACAGTACCCTTACTCACAGGATTTCCTTTGTAAATTATAAAAAAAGCCAACTTTCTCTTATTTCTCTTGAGGAGTGACTGGTGAGTTTGAACTGCTGATCTTTTGGTTAAAAGCTGATACACTACAACCACTATGACATCAGGGCTCCTTGTAATAATGAAGGTACTGAAATGTAAAAAAAAAAAATAGGAAAAGAAGTATCACATAAACGTTAATAAAAAAAAAGTCATGAGTGGCTATATTAATGTTAGATAAGTAGACTCCAGAACAAAGATAACTACCAAACCAGAGAGGGACATTGTATAATGATAAGAGAATCAGTTCACCAGGAAGACAGGGCTTGTATCCACATGAAACAACAAAACTTCAAAATACACAAAACAAAAGGTGATAGAACTAGGTGGAGAAATAAACAAATCCAGAACTCTCAGACTCTCTTTCCAGTTGATAGAAATGAACAGAATACCAATAAGAACACTACCAACCAGCAAAACCTAATTGATATTTATAGAACCTGCAACAACAACAGTAGAATATCTGCTCCTTTAAAGTGTTCACGGAACCTATACCAAGATAGATGTAGGCTATGAAACAAAAGATTCAAAGGAACTAAAATCATACATAGTGGTTTTCAAGCACAATGGAAAAAAACTAAAAATCAATATCAGAAATACAGCAGGAACATCTCCAACTACTCAGATGAAACAGCACACTTCTAACTAATTCATGGATCGAAGAAGTCTCAAGGAAAAACTTAAAAACCTCATTGAATTAAATGAAAACATATCAAAATTTGTGGGAAGTAGCTCAAGCACTTTCAAGGGGGAAATTATAGCATTAAATGCATATAATTTTGAAAAGAGAAAGTCTTAAATCAATAATGTAAACTCTACACCTTAAAAGTTCAGAGAAAGAAGAGCAAAATAAACTCAAAGCAAGTACAATAGCAAATAATACAGAAATCAATGAAATTGTGACTTTCTTTGAAAAAATCACCTTTGCAGAGCTAATCAGTTGTGGATCTCAATGAGACTATTCTGAATTATTGGAGTAGCCTGCAAACCCAATGACAAATCTCTTCATTGGTTGCTTACGGACAAAGAAAAGACAGAGACAGAGGCAAAGTCCATATGTGAAGGAAAACGTGCCACAATAAATGAATTTTTTTAAATAATTCCAATTAAAAAGGAACCACACATACACTACCACCAGCACCACCACCACCCCGTAACAATAAAGAACAACTAGAGACACGTAAGAGTGTGTCAGCACTCCCTGTTTTTCTGGGCCTTACAAATTCTCTGCTTGTTGACAGAACACAACTTTTCTGTTACTTTCTAAATGGACAATATTTACATTTTTCATCTCTGACAGATGTCTCTGCCTCACATAAGTTCTGGTTTTGCTGTTTATTGGCTGTCAACTCATGGACTGCTAAGAAAACAAACAGGTCCATCCAGGAAAGGGTAACACCAAGCTTCTCCGTAGAGGCAAGTATGCCACATATTTTGGGCATGTTGCCAGGAGAGACCAGTCCTTGGAGAAGGACATTATTCTTGGAGAGGGACAGTGCAAGACAGGAAAATCCAGGATGAGATGGATTGATTCAGTGACTGGGGTAATGGTGGTAGGTGAGTCAGAGACAATGAAATTGGCTCAAGTAGCAGGGTTCAGAGTTGTACATAGATAGGGTTGCTGTGAGTCCCAAGTGACTTGTCAGCACAAAACAACAATAACCAGTTCTGTATACTTTACAAATTGTCACAAGGTATGATTTTCATGACAAGAGTCCAGAATAAGAGCTGCATAGTAAATGGGGACTTGGGGAGTGGGGGAAGGATGCTATAACAATGAAAGAATTTTTTTTTTCTTCAAAGGAAAAAGCAAACTGGGAGAGAGAAGTGAGCAGGGAGGAAAGTGTGCAACAATGTATGAATGGAAATCCAAAGTCTCTGTAAACTTTCATTAAAATTTAAAAAGTAACTTAAAAAGCCATATAACTATAGAGAAACTGGAATACATACTTTCTGAACTAACTCTGAAAAGAACTATTCAACCAGATAGTTTACAAGAACCAACCAACCACGGCAGACAAAAATCCTGAATGTAAAGGTGAAACTCTTTATGAAAATATTATCCAGCAGAATTAAGTAATATGTAAAAAGAATTATACATCATGAGCAAGTTGGAAAGACTCCAGAGATGGAAGCCTTGTTTAATATTTGAAAAATCAATTAATGAAATTCACAATGTTAAGAGACTAAAGAAGATATATTACATCATTATACTGATTAATGAAGAAGTAATGTTGGGTAAAATTCAAACATTTATGATAAAAAGCCTCAGGAAAGTAGGAATCAAGAGGAATATCTCCATTTTGAAAGAACCTTTAAAATTAGCATCATAATGAAATATAAAGCACTGAATTGCCGCACTGGATCAGTAACAAGTTAAAGATGTCTTCTCTCACAACTTTTATTTGACGAGATACTAGAACTTCTGACTAATAGAATAAGGCTAGAAAAGGAAATAAGTTATACATAGGTATGAAAAGAAGAAATTAAGCTATCCACGTTTGCACATATCTATGGTGTAGGAAATCCCAAAATGATACAAATACAGTTTACTTAAAACAAAAGTTCAAGGGGAACTCTGGTGGCCTAGTGGCAAGGAGCTGCAACTACAATCCCAGTGGCTCACAGTTCGAATCCACCAGATGCTC